>NW_005357962.1:1484876-1491173 GCF_000412655.1 Myotis brandtii | reverse complement strand
CAGGCCTAAGCCAGCAGGTCGTTATCTCCCGAGGGGTCCCAGACTGCGAGAGGGCACAGGCCGGGCTGGGGGACCCCCCCTCCCCTGCCCCCTGAGTGCACAAATTTGTGTGCACCGGGCCTCTAGTATATATATATGAAAATGAGAGGATTGATTCTTTGGGGGACACATCTCTAACCTTTTGAAATTAACAGAATGGAAGCCAGACACTTTCTCCCACAATATGGTCCCTGGTGCTGCTGTGAGGGTGGGATGCATGGACTGTGGGGCTGACTGAGTATGGCACGCTTGGGTACACCATGGCCACTGCCCCTTCGGTAGAGTGAACATAAGTGATCATTGGCTCATTCACAGTTGGGCAAGATGGTGATTTGAGTTTGGATGACCTTGCTATCTATACTAAAACTCAAAGTACTAAACTCACTTTCTTTAGTGGGGTTTCCATACTTCTTGTTCCTTTAGTTTCCTTTCCTCCCCGCCTCCTCCCCATAGTCAACTGCTGTTTACCCTTGAGACCTCAGCACACTTGAGCTGGCATGGAGATCTTGGGAAGCCCTGGTCTGGCGCCCCCTCCTGGCACTCCTGAACCATCCTGCACTTCCCCAATGCCTCCCTCCTGGTTCTGCTGTGTGTTGGCTTGTTTCGTCCCCACTGGCTGTGGGCTTTGTGAAGACTTATTTCAGCAGCAAGGAGAGTGCTAAGCACACATCAGCCACTCCACAAATATTTGTCGAATAAATGAATGAAATGGTTTCAAGGGACGAAACGGGGTAGAATTAACAAATAGCAAATTATTGTTTGAACAGTAGCAGAAATGAAAGGGCCATTCACATCAAGAATTTTTAATTCAGCTACACTCTCGAACCTTTTTAACCTTTTGCGGGTTCTTCAAACGTCGACATTTTCTGATATCCATTTCTGTGGTGTTCACACAGCCTGGCTGAGAAGGAAAAAAACACAAAACACATCACATACATGACCGAGTGAAAATCACCTTCCAATGTAGCCCAAGTGACACCATTAGAGCCCATCTTTCTCTTGCCCTATACACATAACGCAGGATTATCTCCACTTTGCCATTTGCAATTTTTTACAAAGACGTAAACGTGTTCCTCCATAGAGTTTTCATATGAGACATAAAAGCTTATATTATCTCAGGATGATATGTAGATGGTAGAGTGTACAGTTTATAAGAGCAAACTTATTACTCAAAGTGACAAGGTCGCTTCAGTCAGAGCCCTTGTTATTGCACATATCTAACTGACTAAACACACTCCAATACGTATCGGGATTCGAAATTATTTCTTTAGTTTTGCTCTTCACCAGTTTTTAGTAAGGCTGAGAGAGTTTATTCATTTTAGTTTCATTTCATGAGAAAAATGCAAGATTTGTTTTAATAAGATGAGATCAGAAATACAAGCATCATGGATTTTGTATTTGTGAGTTTGCCTACCTGCTAAAACTTATTTATCACCCCTAAATCAACACTTGTAGTGCACCCATGGTCATTCAGAGACATTTACAGAGCAACAAAAAGTTTGGGTTGTCCAATGTGCATGCTCCCGGCTGAGGTCAAATAAGGTGACATTCAGTCTTCTTGTTTAAACTTTTCATATCCTATATAATAAAGAGCTAATATACTAATTAGACCAAATAGCAACATGACCGTCTGGATGACCTTCTGGACAAAGCCAGGGCTGCGAGGGCCGGCCCAGGCTGTGAGGGCTGGCTGGGGCAGCTGGGGCTGCAAGGGGCTGCAAGGGGCTACGAGGGCTGAGCCCCTTGCACGAATTTCGTGCATCGGGCCTCTAGTTGTAAATACGTGTCCTTTTCTAGGTCTAGTTAGTGTCACTATTTTCACATTTCTGTGTTTTTTTGTTTTGTTTTGTTATTGTTGGATTTTATTATTTAAAATGGTCCCCAAGCATAGTGCCGAAGTACTGTCTAGTGTTTCTGAGTGCAAGAGGCCGTGATGTACCTACAGAGAAAATATGTTAGATGAGCTTCATTCTGGCATGAGACACAGTGTTGTTGGCCGTGAGTTCCATGTTGGTGAATCAACAATATATAGTAAGGTGTCTTTAAACAGAAGTGCGCAATAAACAAGGTTAGGCATTGATCAGTTGATGCAGTGGTTCGATGCAGTGGGTCAGCAATGGTTCAGGGTTCGCTGACTCAGTGTTTGTGGCCACCTTATGAAACATAACCATGCATAACAGGACCTGGCTGCATTTAAACTAGAATATTCTAAGATTTAGTTGAACCACAGTAAATAAGGAAGTTGCTTATTTTGGGGCTGTGAACTTCCTGGGGCCAAAGGTCTCAGGTGGAGTTCCCACAGCTCTCCATTTCTGATTCCATATTTTCATGAATAGATAATTTATAAAAGGTAGAACTGGCATACATTCCAGAAAAATCTACTGAGATTATGTGAATGAGTGGCAAAACCATTCCACAAAGCTCAGCAGTGTTCTTAAGAAGGAGACATCTGGTGGCTAAAGATGGTCATTTCTTTCAAGCGAAGGAAGAAAATAAGAAAACTTAGAGAACTGAACAGAGCTTTCTCACCACTGGCCTGTGGACATCCCAGAAGGCCCGCTCTTGACTATCCAAGATTTTCCTTTCTGTTTTGTCCTTTTTCCGATCAATCCTGAAAGCATAAAGGAAGGAAATTAGAGACTTTTGCATTGTTTCCCCTGGTTCCAGAAGCTGAGACCACAGGACAATTGGCACCTGTGTGGTCTCTGCTCTGTGCAGAGCTGTGAAATGTGGGTGGACAGTTCCTTCAAGGCAACCTCACGAAGTCCATTCATAAGAGAACTTGTTTTAGGTTAGACTACAAATTTCCATGCATGTGTAACGAACACGGTGGGCCTCAGGGGAGCAGGAATGCAACTGTCCCTTTGGAGGATTACGATTTGCATTATTAAGAACTGAATAAACCGTTGGCATGCCTCTGCCCATCCAAGTGGGCACTGTGTACTCAAATTATAGGAAGGAATAACCAGAGGATTGCATTGTTTCCTCCTCAAATTTGAAAGTTTGCTTTAGCTTCAGAGTCAGTAGAAATGTCTTCAAAATGCAGCAATTACACATTTTAAGAGTCACTTAAACCAGCTGGCTGTTTAAAGCAGAGTAATAGCCTTGGTGTGTGACAGCATTCAGAAGGCAAGTACCAGGAAGCACAAACTGCAAGAGGGAACTTGCAGGTGACAAAGGCAGATTCTATGTTCCAATGAGGCACATAGATAAAAGGCTTTAAAATAAAGAAACAGCCTGTATTACTTCACAGTATCTCTCTAAGCAAAAAGTAACTCGGAATAATTGCCATGTAACTTCTGGTTCTTGGCTCTCTTGGGAGCACTTTAGTTTACTGGAATGAAATAAACCTGTAATCGCCCTGTGATTTTTGTGATAATCATTGTGTACTTAAATGGCCCACAATTATAATGTAACTAGAGGCCCGGTGCATGACATTCGTGCACGGGGCGGGGGGAGAGGGTGTCCTTCAGCCCAGCCTGCACCCTCTCCAATCTGGGATCCCTCTCACAATCCAGGACTGCTGGCTCCCAACTGCTTGCCTGCCGCTTGATTTCCCCTAACTGCTTCTGTCTGCCAGCCTGATCACTCCCTAACCACTCTCCTGTCAGCCTGATTGATGCCTAACTGCTCTACTGCCAGCCTGATTGCCCCTAACTGCCCTCCCCTGCTGGCTTGGTCCCCCCCAACTGCCCTCCCCTGCAGGGCTGGTCCTCCCTAACTGCTCTCCCTTTCAGGCCTGGTCCCTCCCAACTGCCCTCCCCTGCTGGCCTGATCACCCACAACTTCCCTCCCCTGCTGGCCATCTTGTGGTGGCCATCTTGTGTCCACATGCGGGCGGCCATCTTGTGTGTTGGAGTGATGGTCAATTTGCATATTACCTCTTTATTACCTCTTTAGGATCACAGAGTTAATAAAAAAATAATCAAGAAATACCATATACAGTGGGGCCTTGACTTACAAGTTTAATTCGTTCCGAGACCGAGCTCGTTAAGGAACTCGTTAAGGAGCTCGTTAACTCAAATTACTCTGTCAACTCAATGCAAAAAATTGGCCGAGAGACAGCTGGTATCTGAAAAAACTCGTTAGTCGGGACACTCGTAAGTCAAGGCCCCACTGTATGTACAAAGTGACAATCTCCCCTCCTTTTATAACATTTGAAGCTGTATGATTCTGAAAGTACACGTGAACGCTCCTCCTTGCTTCCCAGAGGCTTCTGAGAACACAGCTCCATTCAGCCTTCTTCTCACCTACTCACCCACCCTCCCGCTTTCTCCTTCCCCAGGGGCCTGGTTCCTCCTGCTGTAGCTCAGCGCCCAGGGCCTGAGCCCCAGGTGGATAGCAGGAGGCTGGAATCTTGGGTGGGAGAAAGGCAGAGGCTGCAGAGGGAGAGTGAGGTCATGGCACTGTGTAGGCCACTGGACCCAATGACCATACGCATGATCAATGCTCGCCCACACAGCCTGAGACTTGTCCCTAGGCCAGGGGTGGGCAACCCCTGGCACGCGTGCCAAACATGGCATGCCAGTAACTTTTGCTGGCACGCGAAACCCTCTCTTATAATCTTCCATTTACAATTTTTTCCTTAATATTGACTTTTTTATTTTTCAGATAAATTCAGTGTAGGTGCATCTTAGATAAATAAATAATTTTACATAACAAGTTATCTTAAAGACCATAGACATGGATTGACGAGAGAGGGGAAGAGCAATTTCTATGCCTCTGCCTTAACTCTCCCTGCCTTCCTAGATCTGACCAGTGTTTTGGTTTCATCCACATATGCTTGTGAATCTTTGTTCTTAGTGATGAATTTTGTTAAGTCTCATAATAGGAGTAGCCTGATGAATGAAAGTAGTAGCTCGTGCATATTTCTGAAGGTCACAAAATATAAACCTGATGTAAAATCTCTGTCATCAGTGATGCAGCAGCAAAAGTCCCACTGATAATATCAAATGGAATCATAAAGTTTTCTGTCGGACTATCAGTGTATATGTATACATTTTTAAAAATGTATTTTTCATCATCATATACTGTTTTTGTCGCTCGAATGAATTTTATTATTTCTTCAAGTTTCTTCACATACATACACCTTAAGAGATATCAAGTAGGCATAACATGTTCTCAAAAAATTAGGGTTGGCACACAGAAGAATTTTGAGTCAGAGATTTTGCTGGTTTTTGCACGAACTCACAAAAAGGTTGCCCACCCCTGGCCTAGAACCTGAAGATAGGTGGGTGGTAGAATATTAAGCTACTTAATTCCTAACAAATCTTAACCAGAGAGATTACTAAAAAATATTTCCTAAAAAAATATTTGGAAAGGTATCCCTGAATTTTATCAGCAACTAAAGATTGCCAGTGTCAATGATAAGGGCTCAAAGGTTAGCGATCGCATCTCAGTTTTCAGTTCAGTTTTGAAGAGCAAGAGAGGGAATATTTGATGAGTCATAACTCAAGATGATGGTTCAAAAAGAAGCCATGAACACCAACTGAAGGAAAGAACAAGATATTGGCTAAACTAAGACCATGTGTCTCCTAGGAGTAGGTAGACAATCTAATAAAGAAACGTTAATCAGCGACAAAGAAAAATACCTAAAAAACACAGAGCTTACATGACACCTTTGCCTCTGAACAATACTTGCTCCACCCCTGCATAAACTTCCATAAAATTATAATACAACTAATCTTCTGTCTGCTTCACTCTTATATAGAAATTAGCCAAACTAAAGACGTTGAATACTGTTTATGAACATGAGTAATGAACACAGCGACATGGCAGCTACCTATTTCATGTGGAGAGACACCCTGAGGCAGAATAAAACATAATAAAATACTCTGAGAGTACAATCTGTAGTCCATGCATTATGTATATATGTGCGTATAGCTAGATATCTACATATATGCATACCTAAAGTTTAGGGGCATGCAGAAAGAACATTTAATTTGAAAGAATATCCTAAAATAAAGATTCAATTACTTACTAGTGGTGTTAGCAACTCTATTTAATGTTGCTGAGCCCCAGTTTACCTATATGCAACAAGAAATTATTAACTGTTTTCCGATTCTTTAGCCCTAACTGGTTTGGCTCAGTGGATAGAGCTTCAGCCTGCTATCTGAAAGGTCCCAGGTTCAATTCCTGTCAAGGGCATGTACCTTGGTTGCGGGCACATCCCCAGTTGGGGGTGTGCAGAAGGCAGCTGATCGATGTTTCTCTCTCATCGATGTTTCTAACTCTCTATCCCTCTCCCTTCCTCTCTGT
>NW_005357962.1:1480885-1483982 GCF_000412655.1 Myotis brandtii | reverse complement strand
CCTTAAGAGATATCAAGTAGGCATAACATGTTCTCAAAAAATTAGGGTTGGCACGAAGAAGAATTTTGAGTCAGAGATTTTGCTGGTTTTGGCACGCACTCACAAAAAGGTTGCCCACCCCTGCCCTAGGCAATGGGCTGCAACACTACCCAGGGACTGCAAAGGGGGTCCCCTCCAGACCCCATAGGGGTCTCTACTTAGGTGCAAATGGTGCCCAGAGAAAAGGGACTCGCCTTCTCCCAGCTCAGCATCCCTTTCCCTCCCCTCCTCTGACCCATTTGTTTTGTGAACCCTCCTGGCTAAGCCAGACCACTGCCGGAAAGGACAGGAGGGAACCCAACCTGAGCACATCCATGTACCAGAATGAAAAGGATCTGGCCAACAACCGTGACTGTGGGCTGGGGACACTCACTGGCCACGTCTCCTGCTTCCTTAGAGAGAAGGGGATTTCTACTCTACTCCCTGGGAGGGAAAAAGTGTGGGAAGACACTCCAGTTTCCCTCCTTTCATCTCTTGTCCACCAGGAGGAAGAGTGACATCTTACTGGAGGATTTGAAAGAAGACATTGAGAAAGCTCAGGTTGGTTCTTTCTGAACGTCTATTCTCTGCAGACAATAAGCCAACTGGGGTTAATTCTGCCCTGGTGGGGGCGCCTGCAGATATGCAGCTATGCCCAGGATGGGTGACTTTAATTTCAGGGCAGAGATCCAAGGCCACAGATCCAAAGTCATGCCCCATATCTAGCTTTTATCAGTAATAATCTGATATTTTGGACTCCAAGTGTCTGACTTCTGTGCCTTATTTTTGATTGGTTCTGGATCTCTGGGTGAGTGACAGCATTGGTGTGTGACAGCATTCAGAAGGATTGGGTGAGGGGCTACTTGTCAACCTCCCTAAAACTCTACCACATTTTCCTATGAAAACGAAATCTCCACATCTACAGTTAAGATGGGTCTCAGGTTTTTCAGCCTCTGAGCACAGAAGAAGAATTGAAAATCTTTGGGGAATAAATACATCTTTTTATAACCAGAGTTCTAAATTCTGGAGGGACACCATTGTCTGCTGGAATAAACACTTGAAATTATTTTAGAGTGTCATGGTTACAAAGACAACCTTGATTTCTACGCAGCTGCTCTCATGAGAGATGACAGTGACTGACCACAGCTGGCCAGCTGTGGAAGGAAACCTCGCTTGGGCAATTCCACACTCACACCACCTCCAAATCCCAGAGACTTTCTCTCTTCACAAGGGTCTCTATTAAGTTCACCTACTTTACTTGCGCTTCTGCTTGCATAAAGATGAATTCCCACTTCCTTGCGAAGGCCCTCTGGAGTCTTGCTAAGTTTTCCTAATGAGAAATGAAAATGAACAAGAAGGCATTAATCATCGTACGTTTGCACATCGACCCCTACACTCATTATAGAGAAGCCATCTATTTTGGTTACTCCCAACAAAATAGCAGGGCCCCACTTTAAATCCACTGGACATGAACCCAATGTGACTTTGCACTGGAGCCTGCTGTATGGAGCAGAACTATTAATATTCATTTGCACACCCATTAAGGCTGAAGTCCCTGTGGTTCACCTGATTCCCCTCTTCCTGTGTGTTTTACAAGAACACAACCCATGCAGCACTTGTCATAAAGGCCCCCGAAGAGAAGGAGAGTGGTTTGTGGTTATGCATGCAGGGTTTGGGGAAGGGACAAGGGGGGGTCTTTGCAACCTGCTGGACATCTCTGAGGGCAAACTGAAGGGTTTCTCAAGACTTGTTTCCCAGCAGGGGTCTTGGAAGGGGGCAGGAAAGAAGAACCCAGACTTGGCATTCATGCCTTTGAAAGTCCAGATTCAATAGTGCGGAAAAAGGAGTACATGTTTGTGATGTTCATAAAAGGAAAACCCAACAGAAAGAAAGAAAAGGCATCCGGGGCTGCCTTTTAGAGGAAGAGGGAGGAAGCCCTTTCTCTAAGTCTGTAGACTTACCCAGTGGCACAATAGGACAGTGGGGAGGGGCGTTTGACAGGTCCCCTAATGACCTGCCTAATTCTGATGGAATGCAAGGCTGAAGCCCACATTATGCTGTGTGTTTTCATAGAGCTCATGCCAACACTAATTTATTACTCTCATCAGTGGATTATTAATATAAAAGGAGCCTCAGTTGAAGATCAACACACCTAAACTCAGTCATTAGTAAGGCTTGGTGAACAAGTACCTCAACAAAACTGTCCTTTTGATTCTTCCATTGTTTATAGGAAGCAATGGTAATGCACAAAAGTCAGTCAGTTGGGGAGTAGTGATATAAATTATGATACAGTCATACCATGGAATATTAGGCAGCTATTAAAAATGATAGATTATTATTACTGACATGAAAAGATCCCCAACATACTTACAGTATAAGGTGGGGAGAGAAGCAGCTTACACAATAATGTTTATGGTATGATCCAAGTATTTTTGTAAAGAAAAAATGTATGTACAGAAAAAGCTTTGGGGAGAAGGATGGCAGGCTATTTTTCTCTCTTTTCTTTGCAGTTTGAATTTTTGTTTTTACCAAGAGCATATGTAATAATAAAATTACTGTATTGTGAAAACAACATACTTTTTTTTTTTTAGTTTCTAACCACTTCTAGGCAGAACTTCAACCTGAAAGAACATTTTAATGTCATATTCATCACAAATACCAAAGTAGAACATTATATGGCAAGAGAAGTGGACACTGAATAAAACCCACTAGGAGTTGATGCTGTCTTGTTTCTGTTTAGGACCTTTTCTAAAACATGGGAAATACAGGGAAGAGAGACAGTGGATGGAGGGGCTGCACGCTCCTGCAGTTAGGGAAGGGATGTAGTCATGTCGAGGTTGAAGCACTTTGCGCCGGGTGCACACAGGGCAAGATAGCAGTCTTCTGAAAGAGGCGTGACCGCAGGCACAGGAGGGCAGATTCAGACAGAAACTGGGTACCTAGAGTGCTTAGCTCCACAGAACAGCCATGCCAGGGTTTGCTTGGGAAGATCATAATGTTTCCACGTAGTTCTATTTAGTGGTTCCCACTAATAAGCAAACTTCAGCCGGGTTCTGAGGCTCTGTGTAAACCCTTGCAA
>NW_005357962.1:1479025-1480582 GCF_000412655.1 Myotis brandtii | reverse complement strand
TTTTGTGATTAATCACTATGCTTTAATTATGTTCAATTTGTAACAATGAAATTGGGGGTCACCACAACATGAAGAACTGTATTAAAGGGTCGCGGCATTAGGAAGGTTGAGAACCACTGCTCTAGGGAATGGTACTCCACTGCCTTTAATGCCGCCCCTCCTCCTAGCTGCTGGCCCTAGTCATTTTGTGGCTCAGCAGCACCTCCTCTGGACGGTTCATGGAAATTTAGCCTATTTCCCCATTCTCAGTCACTCATAAAATTTGGTTTTGGGGAAAGATTTTGTCACCAAAAACTAAAAATATTTTAAAAATTATTTGTGAACCTCAAGTTCTCTTGAGATTGGCTCTGTTACATGGGAATGGATATGAGTGTGCTGTGGGTCCTCCAGTTCTTGTACGGAATCACTTGTTGTGAAAGAAGGTGGAGGGGGAGGCAGCTGGGAAAGTATATACTTCAAGTGACATACACCTATCTTACTTTCTGGAATGAATTTGGTCTTAGATTCTGCATCTACTGCCAAGCAAAGGTGACTTGGGGGGGGGTATAAAGATGCAATTAAAAATGTCATATATTAAAATTAAAAATTATCATATATCAAATTTAAAAAATTATTATATATTAAATCGATTTTTCCCTTTTGGTGCACAGTTTCATGAATTTTAACACATGTATAGATTCGTGTAACCACCATCATAATCAGGACACAGAATAGTTCTGTCACTCTGCCAAGCCCCCTCACGCTCTTCATAGCCATAATCTACCTCCACTCAAAACTCGTGGCAACCACTGATCTGTATTTTCCCTCATGTTAGTCACATAGATGGAATAATACAGTTTGTAATCTTTTGAGATAGGCTTCTTTCGCTTAGCATAATGTCTTTGATACTCATCCAAGTGGTTGCTTGTATTACCAGTTTATTCCTTTTCACTGAAGAGTAGTATTCTACTGTATGGATGTACCAGGGTTTATGTAACCTGTTAAAATGCACTTGGGTTGTTTATGGCTTTTGATTATCACAAATAAAACTGCTATAAACATTAGTGCACAGGTTTTGGTGTGCACATAAATTCTGACTTCTCTAATAGGATTGCTTGGTTATATGGTAGCTGTATGTTTAAGTTTATAAGAAATTGCCAGGCCATTTTCCAGAGTGATTTTACCATTTTGCATTCCCACCAGCAATGTAGGAGAGTTCCAGTTGCTCCACATCCTCACCAGCACTTGGCATTGTTAGTTCTTCTTATTTTAGCCATCCTAATATGTGTACAATGAAATCTTAGCATGGATTTAACCTGTAATTCCATAGTGGATTATAATGTTGAACATTTTTTCATGTGCTTATTTGTCATTTTTCTGTCCTCTTTGGTGAAGTGTCTGTTCAAGTTCTTTGCCCATTTTTAAGTTGAGTTGTTTTCTTATTGTATATAAAAATTATATCTTTATATAATTACATTATATAAAGATGTAATTTTATTGTGATGATAAGAAGAGCTGAGAACAAAGGAGGGGAAATAGAAGAGACTTCCTTTCCACTGCCTGAAAAGGATTGGGGAG
>NW_005357962.1:1457874-1478565 GCF_000412655.1 Myotis brandtii | reverse complement strand
AGGCCCTGTGATGCCAGTGGGATCAAAGCGGGTGAAAGGTCACACACAGGCCCTGTGACGCCGATGGCATGCATATTCCCCTTGAGCGGTGGAGAGGGGAGCCATGGCTCCACAGTTGGTCCGCTTGGGCACAGGTACCCAAGAGTGACAGGTCTGGCAGAGTGGGTCATCAGGCTTGTTTTGGAAGACCGAGACAGTGAAAGCAGGAGAGGCATTTGGGGGTGGGTGGATCTGAAGATGCTGTCAGTGCTGGATTATCTAGGGCAGCGGTTCGCAACCTGTGGGTCTCGACCCCTTTGGGGGTCGAACGACCCTTTCACGGGGGTCGCCTAAGACCATCGGAAAACACATATATAATTACATATTGTTTTGTGATTAATCACTATGCTTTAATTATGTTCAATTTGTAACAATGAAATTCGGGGTCACCACAACATGAAGAACTGTATTAAAGGGTCGCGGCATTAGGAAGGTTGAGAACCACTGATCTAGGGAATGGTACTCCACTGCCTTTAATGCTGCCCCTCCTCCTAGCTGCTGGCCCTAGTCATTTTGTGGCTCAGCAGCACCTCCTCTGGACGGTTCATGGAAATTTAGCCTATTTCCCCATTCTCAGTCACTCATATAAAATTTGGTTTTGGGGAAAGATTTTGTCACCAAAAACTAAAAATATTTTAAAAATTATTTGTGAACCTCAAGTTCTCTTGAGATTGGCTCTGTTACATGGGAATGGATATGAGTGTGCTGTGGGTCCTCCAGTTCTTGTAGGGAATCACTTGTGAAAGAAGGTGGAGGGGGAGGCAGCTGGGAAAGTATATACTTCAAGTGACATACACCTATCTTACTTTCTGGAATGAATTTGGTCTTAGATTCTGCATCTACTGCCAAGCAAAGGTGACTTGGGGGGGGGTATAAAGATGCAATTAAAAATGTCATATATTAAAATTAAAAATTATCATATATCAAATTTAAAAAATTATTATATATTAAATCGATTTTTCCCTTTTGGTGCACAGTTTCATGAATTTTAACACATGTATAGATTCGTGTAACCACCATCATAATCAGGACACAGAATAGTTCTGTCACTCTGCCAAGCCCCCTCACGCTCTTCATAGCCATAATCTACCTCCACTCAAAACTCGTGGCAACCACTGATCTGTATTTTCCCTCATGTTAGTCACACAGATGGAATAATACAGTTTGTAATCTTTTGAGATAGGCTTCTTTCACTTAGCATAAAGTCTTTGATACTCATCCAAGTGGTTGCTTGTATTACCAGTTTATTCCTTTTCACTAAAGAGTAGTATTCTACTGTATGGATGTACCAGAGTTTATGTAACCATTTACCTGTTAAAATGCACTTGGGTTGTTTATAGCTTTTGATTATCACAAATAAAACTGCTATAAACATTAGTGCACAGGTTTTTTTAAAAAAATATATTTTATTGATTTTTTACAGAGAAGAAGGGAGAGAGATAGAGAGCTTAAAATGCACTTGGGTTGTTTATGGCTTTTGATTATCACAAATAAAACTGCTATAAACATTAGTGCACAGGTTTTGGTGTGCACATAAATTCTGACTTCTCTAATAGGATTGCTTGGTTATATGGTAGCTGTATGTTTAAGTTTATAAGAAATTGCCAGGCCATTTTCCAGAGTGATTTTACCATTTTGCATTCCCACCAGCAATGTAGGAGAGTTCCAGTTGCTCCACATCCTCACCAGCACTTGGCATTGTTAGTTCTTCTTATTTTAGCCATCCTAATATGTGTACAATGAAATCTTAGCATGGATTTAACCTGTAATTCCATAGTGGATTATAATGTTGAACATTTTTTCATGTGCTTATTTGTCATTTTTCTGTCCTCTTTGGTGAAGTGTCTGTTCAAGTTCTTTGCCCATTTTTAAGTTGAGTTGTTTTCTTATTGTATATAAAAATTATATCTTTATATAATTACATTATATAAAGATGTAATTTTATTGTGATGATAAGAAGAGCTGAGAACAAAGGAGGGGAAATAGAAGAGACTTCCTTTCCACTGCCTGAAAAGGATTGGGGAGTGCAAAGGGGAAAAATACGAGCTAAAACCCAGTTGCAGATAGATTTGTATTCTCCTCCCACACCTACCCTGGAAAATAATTATACTTACTGATTCATAATCTGCCAATTCCAGCCTTGCTTTATTCTGCATTGTCCTCTTACAAAGATAGATGGCTGAGGAAAGAAGAGAAATTACACAAACAATCACAAATCCATCTGTCCATCCATCCATCCATGCATCCATCCATGCATCCATCCATCCATCCATCCATCCATCCATCCATCCACTCATCCAGCCAACCAGCAGCCAGCCCAGCTGGCTAAGTGCCCAGCTGTGCTGTGAAGAATATGTTTCTATGTGGAATCCATGACACCTCATCTCTAGGAATCTTTCTGCAAGTCAGGATGGGACGAGGACCCCATCTTTTAATCCTAACAACTCCCCTCCATCCGTTTCCTCTCCTTTACCCCAAGCATCCTGCATCAGGATAATCTTTCTCAAATATAACCATGTTACCCTCTTGCCTAAATGGCCTGCATCGACTCCTCAGTGACCGCAGAAGAAAGGTCAGGCTCCTTGGAGTAGCGTATTTGGTTCTTTAAGATCCAGTCTGCTTGTCTCTTCCCTTCCTCACTCAGGCATGTGAGGCTACTAAACATCTTTCAACCCCACTCCTCTGCATATATGTCTGCTCCATAGAAGCCCTTTCCCTTTTCTCTCTTCTTTCCCTCTGTCTATCTAGCAACCTCCTACTAATCTATGAAGATCCAGCTTGGTGTTCTAGATAGCTCAGCATCACATCTATCCACCATGAAAACTAATTCCAATGCACTATAATTACGGGCTTAGTAGGCTGGGCCTTGCTCTAGGCTGAAGGCTCTTCAAGGGCAGAGGCTGTGTCCTACTCAGCCCGATTCCCTATACCTGGCACCAGGGCCGAGTCTGCCAGTGGAGTAGATGAACAGTGGAAAAAGAGGGCAATTTAGCTCTCTCTTCCCAAGCTAAGAAAGGGTTCTTATCCCTTAGTTGCCAGGACATTCTCCCTCAAACATGGCCTTCATTACTTCCTCTCCCTACCTCTGCTCCTTCAGTATCTCCCTCCTCCTCCAGTGACAAGTAGACCAATGCAGGGAAGGCAAGAGATGAATGGGATGAATGAACACTAGAATAACCAGAAGGGAAGGACAGAGAGGACCTATCTGTTGTTTGACAACTTAAGTACATGAGGGTACTTATGTTTCTATGAAGTTGAATGGTTCAGAACAACTTGATAGAGGAGTGTTGGCTAAGATAGTTGCTGATGGGATTGGTACAGGTGAGATAACTGGAAAAAAAAATCAGAGAGGACCTATCTGTTGTTTGACAACTTAAGTACACGAGGGTATGTAGGCAACTCCTTGCTGAATTAGCCAACCTCCTCCATGTGGTCTGAAAAATTTACTAATGGCAGCCTAGGGTATGCTAGAACCTTCTGCTCATACCAGAGTTGTATGTGGATGAGAGTCAGTTATGTTTTTTCCCCCTCAAATATGCTTATGTTAGGCACACCTGTTATTTTAATAACGCAAGTGCACTAAATATTACACACACTGATGCAATTCATGTGAAAAGAGAGAGTTGTTTCTATGAAGTTGAATAGTTCAGAACAACTTGATTGAGGAGTGTTGGCTAAGATAGTTGCTGATGAGTTTGGTACAGGTGAGATAACTGGGGGGAAAAAGAGAGAAAACATAATAAAAATTTCAGAGCAGTAAACAGGTTGCTTCAAAAGTGTTTTTAAATTCTTGATGCACTTTAAAGATGCCCAAATTGGGTGGTTTATTTTGAGTATGACTTACTGAAGAAAAAACCCTCAAATTATCGGGGCCCATAATCAAAGTGACTCTTTGGTCTTCCCTTAAGAGACTGCCAAGTGAATATAGCTTTATATGTCTTACATTAAGATATGTATGTATCATTTTTCGCGATTCTCTACTTACCAACTTTTTCAATGAACTAAGCTGCTATATAGCTCTCCATTGTGTCTGATAAAGGTACTCTTTTGGTCTCTGGGACCACTGGTTAGGCAGCCTGTGGACTTGGGGGTGACCCGGAGCAGGAAGCCTGGCATGCCGCCAGACCCAGCAGGCCTGGTCTGGATGACCCAGGAGCAGTGCAGGTCAGTGGAGGTGGTGGCTGCTTTGACCATGCTGCCTCAGATAATATTTTGTATTGGCCACATGTGAAACTCAGGAAAGTCTAAGTCAGATTGGGGCTCCATGGAGGCAGAATCGTCCTCAGAAATTTACAGCCCATCTAGATCAAAATGGGCCAGCTAGGTTATAAAGTATAAAGTACCATGCAAGGAATGAAAAGCTGGTACCATTCCCCACAACCATGAGTTACATGGTGGCATGCTTTCAGCGCATTTCCCCTGTGGCTAATGTCACATATGAGGGAATCTGTTCACCAGAACCAGGGAGGTGGGACGTGGCTGTGGAGTGGACCTCTTCTTGGCACAGACCTTCCCTGGGCTTGTCTGCACCACTACGGTGCCTTCAACAGTGCTTGCTCTAACATCTAACCAATCAAATGACCGCTGGCAACAGCAGCCGGTCCTATACCAGGGCATCTGGGGGACTTGCTTTAAGATCAGATGTTGGCTTTTCTTGGATATTTAATTTCTCATTGAAAAACCTTTGTCTTTTTGCCCTCATACCTGGCATTCCCACCTCATTGGCTTCTCACTTGGATGATGCAACGCCATCACAAGCGCATTGTGTATCATTGTGACAAAAATAGAACAGGTTACAGAGAGGCAACTGGTGGTTGCTAGAGGGAAGGGCACTTGGGGGACTGGGTGAAAGAGGTGAAAGGATTAAGAGGTACAAATTGGTAGCTACAAAATAGTCCTGGGAATATGGAATATAGTCAATAATATTGTGGTAATTATGTATGATGCCAGGTGGGCACTGGAAATATTGGGGGATCACTTTGTAAACTATATGATTGTCTAATCACTATACTGTAAACCTGAAACCAATATAAAATGATATTGAAAGTAAACTATAATTGAAAAATAAAAATGCAAATAGTAAAAAAAGAACATGTTAAAAATTTATAAACAAAATGGATTCATGTGCAACATGTGTAATTGAACATTAAAAAAATATTGACTTTATTCTACCTCAATGTACTTTAAAAACGGACTCATTTTCCAAACTGTCTGTGCTAGTGACATCATTATTTATCTCAATCTCCTAAAGTAGGAGATTGTATCTCTCTATTTTCCTCATACCCTCTAATTACTTTTTAGAACAATGGAATTTCAGCATTGAAAGTAACCCTGGCAACCATCAAGTAAGGACCCTTCATCGACAGATGGAAAAACTAAAGGCCAAGAGAGGTGAATTGATTTACTCACCTCTGGTTACGGGTGGAGGTGGAAATAGAATTAAGGTCTCGTTCAGAGCCCTTTTTCCACTATGACAGTCATTGCCCCATTTATTTATTCATTTTCCCATTTAAAAGTGTATTGAATGTCTCTATGTGCCAAGCACTGTTTCAGGCGCTGGGGAAATCACCATGAGAGCAGCTACCACTTACATGGCGCTCACTGAGTGTCAGGGCCCTTCCCGGCACACCATGAGAGCAGCTACCACTTACATGGCGCTCACTGTCAGGGCCCTTCCCAGCGTTCACTTACTCCTCACAATAACCCTGTGAAGTGGGTTCTCTACTGTCCTCATTTTATAGACGAGGAAACTTTTTTTCAGGTCATTCTCCATTATTGGGGCTCCATTATGGCTCCCTAACACTGCTGATTCCATTCTAAATGTCTCTCCTCGACTATGAAGGCTTTTAAATAAACCTGCCCCTCCCAAACTATTGAACTTTCTCAATCATTCTTCATTAACGTAAAACCTTTGAGTACTCAGATCAGACTCCTCACTATGCCCTTCTTACCCCCATCATGCCACCTCTCTGGAATGCTTGGAGAACAAGACTGCGACTCATTCAAAGAGGTGACTGAGCAATCGATGCAGAGGAGGTGATCGGTAAATGTTTGTTGAATGAATGAAAGTTCCCGGTTCTTTGTCAATCCAAACCATACCTATTCTGAATTCTTAGCTTCAATTTCACATATTTTCCTGGCAAGAGGGCCACCAGAGAACCAATAAGATCAAACATCAGTCTAGGAATGATAATACCAACCACCACCGAGGTTTTATTGACTCCTTACTATCTGCCATACACCAAACCTTACTTGTAGTTCATTTAATCCTAACAAGACAACACTGGGAGACAAGTACTGTTATTATTTTGCTTTTAATATGAAGTTTCTGAGGCACAGAGAGGTTAAGGAACTTGCTAAGATCACACAGCTAGTGGAGCTAGTCAATGCTGGGCCCACCGTGCTGAATTCTTTCTTGGTAAATACTTATTTTCTGACTAAACTGCTTTGGGAATGTTGGCAAGTGATTTTGAATCCTACACCTTGACTTCTCCATCTGATTTGCCAAAATCGAGGCATATGAGTTAAAAAAATAATTTTGCTTTAATGAGAGCCTGATATAAATTGTTATTGCTATCCCTGTTTATGCTGGACAACTAAAATTAGAAAATGGAGAAAACATGTAGAGAAAGGGAAATAATGTCCATTGTATGCAGTGGTAGATGGCTTAGGCTTTACAGTCAAGTAAATATTTCAATCTTACTTGGGCCCAGTTTTCTGGTCCTACCATCCTCCCCCCTTCACTATGGCCTGGAAAAATATTGGTTTCCCCATTCACAAGGGCGCATGGCTGCTGCACGAAACAGCTACAATCATTCAAATTCTGAATTGGGCTTTTGTTAGCAAAATTTCAGCCCCAGAAACACTTGTTTTATGAGCAGCCAAATGCAGCTCCCATTCTGAGCCAGAAGCCTTGCTGGATCCACTTATCACATCATTTAGGGTGCAGCGCAGTTCCAGAGGGGCCCGCGGTGGTGCCTGCAGACAGCTGATGTGACAAGAGAGGGTCCTGTCCTCTGTATGAGGGCCATTTTCCAGACTTGGAAACAGAGCATCCGTAATCTTATTAGGCAATGACTTGTTCACATTCCATCCTTAGGATTGCTTCTAATTGCTAGTTACCCCGCCCTCAAATGTGTGGCCTGGAGGGCGTAGCTGGTCACACAGGTCTCCGGGACCGGCTCCCCCAAACACCACCCAGTGGCCGCTGCTGCTGCCTGCCTGCCTGTGCCCACCACCCAGCAGGGGGGGGGGGGGGGGGGGGGGCGGGGAGCTGCTGGTCTCATCAAGTGCCCAGTGAGAGGACAGCCACTGTGCGGCCCAGCAGCTGAGCCAGTGATGAGGATGCTGTGCAAAGGGAGAGGTGCTTCTGCACGATGCCACGCACAGGGCCATGAAAGGAGCATGGGCCTTGGAGCCACTCAGATCTGAGTTCAAATTCTGCTGCCTCCACTGAGTGTCTGCTAAGTGCCTTTAATAAAGAGCAAATACTCAGCATCAGCTATGCCTCAGGTGTGCACTGGGGGGTCTGAGAATGAACAAGGTGGACTAGTTCAAATTCTGCTGCCTCCACTGAGTGTCTGCTAAGCGCCTTCAATAAAGAGCAAATACTCAGCACCAGCTATGCCTCAGGTGTGCACTGGGGGCCTGAGAATGAACAAGGTGGACGAACCCCGCCCTCTTGGAGCTCCCAGACAAGTGGAAAGCAGTGTGATGACTGTGATAAGGGTGAGGAGGTGGCCGCTGGTTCTTTATCTGAAGTAGAGGGACAATGTCACTTCTTTAGAGGACTGGCACACAGAAATACTAAACAGCCTCCACAGAGAGCCTATGGCAAGAGTCTAATAGATCCCTCCCTTTACAAAGGCAACTCCCTGCTTACCCAGCTCCCAACTTCACCCACTCGTTATTTTTCTGGACCAGGGTAACGTCTGTATATCCCTGCTCTGATATTTCTCAGTTTCTCCCTAAATTCCAACTATCAAAATCACCAGTGAGTTATTAATAAATGTTAACAAGTCTGTGAGGATAGAAAGGGTCAGGGGGTGGTGGCCCCTTGATCTAGTCCTCCCGGGAAAAGTCCTACAGAGTTGCTTGGGATCCTGGTTTTCCACGGCCCCACAGAATGAACCTATTGGCCACCCTTGATAGACTTCTTCCGCCCCCCATTTCCTTCCCACGGCTGCATCTTCGGGTGTGCGCTGCCTTTCTCCATCATGTGAACAGGATGCTTATTACATGTCAACAGTATGACAAAGGGCTAAGCCCGGTGAAGAACCTCCTCCCCTGCACTCCGTCGCCAACACCGAGCATTTGCCTTCGCACTCCCAGCAGTAACACTGAGTGTGGGCTGTGCCTTCACTGCTCACCATAGTCCGTGTTTTCAGGCTCCCAGCAGTTCGATGGCCAGAAGTACGGAGCCTGCAAAAGAGCAGAGGTGTCAGGACTCAGAAGCAATTGCCCTCCCCTGCCTAGGGGTCAGGGTCAGCCCTCCCTGCACCCAGCGAGGACCCCTCCCTAGGACCAGCTCTGTCCCCATCTCCTTTGTGCTGATAGCACAGCCCAACCCTCTCCTGTTCTTAATGCAGCTGAGGACAGTCAACATTTTAATTTAGGTGCTGAGAAATGAATCCAAGTAAACAAATAAGTGAGAAAATGAGAAACTTAGTTTATAGGGCAAAACTTTCTTATCCTGAGACAATAGAAGTCTAACTACCGAAAATAGACTGGCATGGTTTTTTGGGTACAAGCCCCAAGTTCCTGAGTAGTGCCCGCCCGCCCCCCTTCCGCCCCTAAGTTCATATGATGAAGCCCTAACCCCCTGTGGCTGTATTTGGAGTAAGGAAGTAATTAAGGTAAAATGAGACTTTTAGGGTGGGACCCTGATCCCATAGGATTAGTGCCCTTATAAGAGGAAACAGCAGATCTGTTTCTAGTTCTCTCTCTCTTTTTCTGTCTCAAAAATACAACAAGAAGCAGCTATCTGAAATCCAGGATGAGCATGTTCACCACAAACGAAGCCCTACTGACACCTTGATCTTGGACGTCCAGGCTCCTGAACTGTGAACAATAAATGCCTGTTGTTTAAGCCACCCAGCATGGTATTGTGTTACGGCAGCCTGAGCAGACTAAGACACCCTTTAGCCCTGTCTAAAGAACTCGCTTCTAAACCCTTTGGTTTTGACCTGGACACCATCCCTTATCCTCTGCCCCAGATCTAGGATGGGATCTGAGAAAAGGAGTGGAAAACGGGTGTGACGGGTTAGCAGGTAGTGAATAGAAACATCGCACAGGAAGTCAGCATGATTCAGGAGAAAGATCATGGACTTTGCTATAAGGCTGACTAGGTTCCAACCAAGGCTATCTCTTAGACTTACTAAGTGCCCATGAATTCTCTGAAGACCTTAGCTTTCCCTTATAAGAGGAAACAGCAGATCTCTAGAAAATGGGTGATTTTTGCTCCCCAGAAATGTGTTCTTCAGAATAAATGAGGAAATATGTATAAACTGTCCAATAAATAGTAGGTTCTCCACGAGGGCTTTTCTGTATTATTTGGGTGGAGCAACAAAGGGCCCAGACAGAAGTTTGCTTGGTTTTCCCGAGCTGGTGGGAGGTAAGCGTTGCTCCCTCAAATACACTCAGTTTTTCCATGTGTCTCTAATCTGCAATCAGAAGATGATGAGAAGAAAAGGCTCTTCAGGAGGAGCTGGCAGGCCTACCTGGAACCGGTAAAAGGTGCCATCGTCCTTCATGGTGAGAACATGGTCCGAGATGGGAAAGACATAGCCCTGGGCAGCTATAAGGCTTCCCAAGTGTATTGCTTCAACTGCGGGGACAGGGCATAAGAGAGAGAGAAGTAATTAGGAAGCTGTCTGAGTGGAGGGCTGCGTAGCTGAAATGTAAGCTGTGAGTGCAGAAAGGCAACAGGAAGTCAACTGTCATCACCCCTAGATAACTACTGGCTGATTGACTGATCGTTCAATAACTTTATGATATGATTGCATGGACTGGGGGAGTATCAATGGTTGGGAAGCACTACCAAGTGTCTGGGACTCCTCTGCATCCCAGCTCTGAGAGTCTGACATTACTTTAACCTCCCCCCAAGACTTCCAATAGAAAGTGCTCATGGTGAAGAGCATGAGCTCTGGTGTAGATAAACCTGTGATAGTTCACATAAGGTGTGTAGCGGTGTCTGGGGCAGGGGAAGTGCTCAGTAAGTGCTGGCTGCCTGATTCATATTTTTATTCTCCTCATTTCTTATCATCCTCAGCAGTGAGCACACAGCCTCGCCACCCACAGACACTCTGCACTCAAACTGCATTGTCCGTTGTGACAGCCCCTTCTCTTAGGGACATAAAGGCAAGCCTCACTTTTGTGGTGAGCAGTGTAGTGGGCAATGGCACAGGGAGGCCAATCTGGTAAAAAATTTATATTTTTGCCACAATCAACATGTTGTTTTGTTACTTTAGCACCAACCATAACTAGATTCACATAAATCATTAAGAATTTTATATTTAGCCAAACCGGCATGGCTCAGTGGTTGAGCATCAAACTATGAACCAGGAGGTCACAATTTGATTCCGTCAGGGCACATGTCTGGGTTGCAGCTCAATTCCTCAGTAGGGGGCATGCAGGAGGAAGTCGATCAATAATTCTCTCTCATCATTGATGTTTCTATCTCTCTCCCTCTCCCTTCCTCTCCAAAATCAATAAAAATATACTTTTAAAAAGAATTTATATTTATTCTGAGCAGAGCTAAGAAAAATAATGAATTTAAATGATTATACCACACATAATAATATAAAAGTACTCTTCACACATATAAAAGTACTTTTACTGGTAAAAACAAATTTTTGTGTGTGGAAATTATTATTTTTAAAAATACCTTTATTGTTGAGAGTATTATAGATGTCCCCCTGTTAACCCCTATTTGCCCTTTTCCACCTGGATCAGATGTGTAAATTATTGACATGAAGAGGAGTTTCTAGGAACTAATTTTGCATGTTTTTGTAAGTTTTTAAAGGAGACTTGTTTTGGCTTTACTTGCCAACTTTTCAAGAGGCTGTGTATAATCCAGGTGCTGTGTTTACTAAGAGCCACCTCTCCCCCTTTGGAAGGAATGTACATGTGTAACTGGTGGGATTAAAACAAATGGAGTTTTATTTTACCTGCTTGGTGCTGACCAGTTTGCTTTTTAAAGTCTATATGGCTTAAGCATCATGGGTCCAGCAAAAAAAAGGGGAGTTTTATCACGTGTAGCTGCTCCTTGCCCAGGAAAGGAAGAACTAAATCCACTAAGAAGGCGACTTTCATGTCACCAGTCCAGAGCTAGAACTCTCGCTTCATTCTTTGAGCAAAAGGGCTTTTGCTTAGAAATGTGGCAGGCGGGAAGAAGAAAGGGAGAGAGGGGTGGAGGTAGACATGTCCGGCTTCCCAGGGCCTTCGTTTGCCTTGTTTCCACCCTTCTATACCCAGCTGGTGAATTACTCGTTAACTCCTCCTGCTCAGAAGCCCAGGCAGTTCCCAACACCTGGAAGTTCTCTTAAGGGCATCAGAGTGTAGCCAACCTTCAGAGACATGACCCTTGTCATGTACACCTTTCACTGAAGCTCCTCATACTAGGGCCAGAGGGGATTCCTAACCATCTCTCCTACCACTAGCTGGTTCAGGGTTCTCAGCATAATACTACTACCCACTACTATTACTATTATTACTACTACCACCACCACCACCACTACTACTACTATTATCACCACTACCACTACCACCTATACTACTGTTACTACTACTACTACTACCCACTACTATTACTATTAATTACTACCACTACCACCATTACTATTAATACTACCACTACTACTAACCACTACTATTACTATTACTACTACTACTACTACTACCACCACCACTACTACTATCACTACAACTACTAACAAAAATAATGATAAGATATTTTAGTGACACATAATTATTTTGGAAGGGCGAGGAAAACAGTGCTCTTGGAAGAGACCACCGTGAAGAAAGGTGCTCCTTAGTTTAGCATCATTATCAAAAGAAATGTTGACTTTAAATACATGTAACTAAGCTGGAAGAGACTTATTCAGTCCAGTTTTTGTAAGTGGACAATCAGAAGTCCAGGCTGCATAGGAAAAACCCATAGGCCAGTTGATTCAGGTTCTTTCCTTAAAAGGATTGGCAGGTATCGTTTTCCCCTGTGGAGAAAGAACTTGACTAGAATTAAGCATTTTCATGAGTCATGAGAGTGGCCATTAATCAAAGTGGTGAAAAAGGCTACTGTCACTTCATTAATGACCTGCTTTTCAGGCACTCAGGTTTCTGGCAACTATATTTAATCAAACCCTATGTAAATTGTATTGTTTTGTAGTCAATAGTATATTAGAAGCATCAGATTAAAATACAGGAATGCCTGAGTTGACATACTGACCCCAGTCAAGAATCATAGCTGAAGGACAGACATCTAGAAAGGGAACTTGAGAAAAGATCTTTAAAAAGCATAGCAATTGTCCAGCCAGCCTGGCTCAGTGGTTGAGTGTCGATCTATGAACCAGGGAGTCATTGTTTGATTCCCAGTCAGGATACATGCCCGGGTTGTGGGCTCGATACTCAGTAGGGGGCGTGCAGAAGGCAGCTAATCATCATTGATGTTTCTATTTTTCTTTCCTTCTCCCTTCCTCTCTGAAATTAATAAAAATATATTTTAAAAAAACATAGTAATTGGAGGCCATTTAATTTGGGGCAAAGAGGTCTAATCTGTAAGAACATCAGAATACATGTATGGGTATTTATACACATGAAATACAGGCACCAGGAATACTCAGTTAAGACAGGGAGTGAAAAATAAATTCAGAAAAGTATTAACTAACAACACATGGTAATAAGCTATACTTATCTAGAATTTTCATTTGTCTAGAACTCCCCATTTTTCATTATGCCGTGAAAATAAATTTTACTGCTTATTTACTGGTGGGAGGACAGATTTAGAAACTGTTTTATTGGCTAGAGTTTTGTTATTGTCTTTCTGGTAAGGTTTTCCTAATTGAAATGCACAATTAAAGTTGAAAAAAAAATAATTCCTTCCCTTCTTGCAGAAGAAGAAAACAGAAGGCATCTTAGCAAATAATTAAACATCTTAATTGTGAATCAGGCAATCTAATTTTAAGATCCGGGTCTGGAAGGCTGCTCAGTGACAGTGCTACAACTTATCTTTAATTGCTGTGGCTAATGAGAATTCAACTCATTTCACATGTTACTGTATTGGGCTCTTTGGCATTCTCAATGGTTACTCATTTCCTCAAAGGGTGATTTAAATTTAAAGGTAGCTATTCAGTGGAGAAAATAAATCAATTTCATTTGTAAGTAAAGAGGTTCCACATCTTGGGATTCACCTATAAGCCCAGTTCTCAGGAGGGTAGGAGATCTAGTCTGGAACTTGGTTATGTGGTATGTTTACTGATACCATGAGGGATAAAGTCAGGGTCGAAGGTCAAGTACCTGGGTCTTCGATGGACAGGTTCTTCATCAGCCACTGCACAATGTCAGTACCTGCAATGATAAAGCAATTCACCTGAAGACCTGGTGGGTGGTAAGCCCTGTGGCAGAAGAAGCATGTTTACCTAAGAGAATCCTCATTTGAATTAGCACACACCTAGAGAGCTGGGCGATACTGATGCTTTTCTATCCTAACAAACTCTTTCTACCCATTGGTTCACTTCCACAGTTATAATCCCATTCTTTTCCAAAAAAACATCCAACTCTGATGACGCCGAAGGGTCTTGTGTGCACACGTTTCTGGGGAGCATCTGTAGGGGAAATCCTGCGCATACAGATTTGGATGACTTCCCCAAGATGGGCTGGTGAAATTTTACCATGCCCGGCCTGCAGACCATTTCCTACGGAGAGCAGCCTCCTCCGTTCCCTACCCTTACTGACAAGGGCTGACAATGTTCCTGAAAATGTCTCTAATTTCTTCTGGCATGGGCCCACCCTGAAAGAAAGTAGCCCTGTGTCAGTCTGTGGGAGAAACTTCTCTGTATTCACTTGTCCCCTCGGCCAGGTGACATTTCCTGATGCTCCTGCAGTTTGGTGTGGACTGAGTTCTGACAGTGGGCATGATGAATGTTGCTTTTAGACACAGGCCGTGAAAACTCCCATATGGCCCTGCACAGCTCCATACCCCTCTGTTCCCCACCTGCTGGCTGAATGGAGAGGACTTCAAGGGCTCAGGGCGGGCAGAGCCACAATGTGGAAGGAGCCTGGGCTTCTGAACAACCATGAAAACTGATGCCCATTTGGGGCTCTGACCTGATTGAAAGTGTGTCATGTTAAGCCCCAGAAATTCGGGGCTTACCTGTTTAGGCACCTAGTATTATCTTAACTAATTTAAAATCTTAAGAGTCAGAAGGGACTTTTAAAACTTACTTGCTCCAACTCCAGCCAATACATGAGCCCCCATCCGCAACACCCTGGACAAGAGGTGCTGTAATCTCCATTTAGAAAAATCCCAGAACCTCGGAACTCACAGATCCCTCCTAGCCAGTCTGTCCCAGTGGAATCGTCTTTGATTTCTAGGAGCAGAAACTGGACTTACTCTGTGGCTTGCTCTCTTTGGCCTTAGTTTTGCATTCTAATGCTAGAAAAACAAACCCAGACCTTCTCACTCTGTGGGACAGGTCTTCAAACATTTGGGCAGTTCATCTGACATACTATCGGCATCTCCTTGAGTGTCATCCCCTCCTCGTGAGCCATGCCTGGGTCTCTCACCATTTTGGTCACAATTAATTCCCTTTTGTCTACCTCCATTTGGAAATGTGGCTCCTAGAACCAATGTTTCCTAGGGCAGCCCAATTCCCATGAGGAGTTGTTTTCGGAGGATTACGAACTTCTGATCAATTCACCCCAAATCTCACTTTAAACCAATGCAGACCTTCGACGGTGGCTTTGTCATTTCAGGATGTATGCATGACAGAAAATAGCCCGAAAGGGGAGCATTTCCAGATATTCAAGTCCTGGCATGGGTGTAAGGCTTGGTAGGAGAGAGAGGGCCCACGGACAGCTCTCCTGGGATAGATTCCTGCCTGAGAGACTGGAGAGCGTGCAGAGGGGTTTAACTGTTGTTCTTTACCAGAACTCAAGTTTCTAGAAATTTGGTTGCCAGTGGGGAGACCAGTTCCGGCCTGAGTGCCTATTTGCTTCTCTTTGGCTCTCTGGACGGTCGATGAACTCTCTCTACACGGTAAACGGCCAGGGGCCCATCCTACTCTTTCTGTATGTCCTCCCTCCCCCACCACCCCAGGACCAGTCTTCACTGCTGCAGGCCTCCCCACATCTCCACCTCAAAAGCAAGACTTCTGAGCTTTCCCGTATTCTTGCTCCCGGCTGGCATCTATGAGCTAAACTTTGGATCCAAAACACCCCTACTCATTCACATTCTTCGAGAGAAAGGGAGAGGATGTCTGTGTGTGCTTGTGCGTGCGGGTCCATTTCCTCCAAATTATACAAGTTCAACATTTGTCCTAGGAAATGAAGAACAAAGCAGAAATCAAATAAGGACTGTAATCCCAAGTTGGGGGTGGGGGAGAGACGCTAACCTGTTTTTTCCTCAAAAGAAAAATAGTCCTTTTTTGCGGGTTGCCTGGAAACGGAGAGGTTTCCAGCATCAGCAACCGCTCTCCCCGGGGCAGGCGGATTATCTTTCTGCTGAGCTGGCGGAACCGTTATTTATCACCTGCCAAGACTGATTACTCACCCTGGGACAATGACAGCCCTTCCTTTCCCCTGTTAATTACTGTCATCATTAATATCCATGTCACTAATTAGTATTCATTCACACTGAAACTCCTTCCTCGCTGTCATATCCGTTCCCCCTCCACCCACCCCAGTCCACAGCACCATTGTCTGGGTTTCTACCCCCTTTTGGCTTTACGGGCTCAGCGTCTCGCCTGCTTGTCTGCCTAGTCCACCAAGGCCCCATCTGCATGCAGAACTGAAGGATCCCATTTAATCACATTTTGTGTGTGTGTGAAAAGGGGACAATCACAAAGGCCCCTTTTCCTTTCCCCTGGCACTGTGGGGACCACAGGCCTTGGTTCCTTGTCCTGGGTGCAGCCCCCATGACAGTCAATGTCTTCATCTGGGGGCTGGTGTGGCTGTCCTTGGCCCTGGTTGAGGGCGGGGCTGCTGCCCCTGGCTGTCCTGGCCACTGCTGTCAGGGCAGTAGCACCCATCACCCCGCCATCCCACACACGCTACTGGAACACGAGGTGGCCGTCAGCAAACATGACAACGCCTAGGGCTGTGGACTCTCCCCCTGTGGGCGCGGGGTGTCCTAGGCTTCCGAGGACTGATTTGGGGAGGCCAGCCCCCAGTCTAATGGCAGAAAGTAAACCGCTGCCTGTTTGGCCCCAGAAACAAGTCAGGAAGAAAAGTTAGTCCTAATGTTATGTCCATTAAAAGACCTACCATTGTTCCACTGTAGAGTCAGACAAGAGTAGTCCAAACCACCACCAGGAGTAAGTATTCTTCTTCTCCTTGTTCTTCCTTCTTCCCCCTCCCCCAATCATTCTTGCCTTCTTATTACAAAAAGAATTTCAAGATTATTTTCTGTTCTATCCAAAATTTGTTGTTGCCTTTTGTGATCACTATTGGGTTCTGGTTCTTATCTCAGCCAAGCTGCCCTGCCAAGGACTTAAAATCAATATAAAAACACTGCCCAGCTGGCATAGCTCAGTGGTTGAGCATTGATCTATGAACCAGGAGGTCACAGTTAGATTCCTGGTCAGGGTATATGCCTGAGTTGGGAGCTCAATCCCGGGGGGAAGGGCGATCAGTGGTTCTCTCTCATCATTGATGTTTCCATCTCTCTCTCCCTCTCCCTGAAATATCTCTGAAATCAATAAAATATATATTTAAAAAAAAACACACAGAGAAAACCACCAGCAACAAGTGTGGGATGGTCACCCTTTATTTTCCAAGGTCCCAAAACACTTGGCTCAAAGTTTTCTTTTTGAGGTGAATTTACCAACATATATTCCATGGGCATCATGAAATACATCAGAGGGCACCTGAAACACTTGTCCACAACATGAGTGGGTTGCTAGCTGAGCCCCGATTAGATTATGCAAACTTGAGAAAAGGTTGGTTCCAGTCACCTGCAAATTTCAAGGTACCTGAAACTTGGTAGCTTATATATCACTAGAGGCCCGGTACACGAAATTCATGCACTGGGGGGGGGGGGGTGGGCCTAAGTTGGCAGTCAGACATCCCTCTCACAGTCTGGGGCTCTCGCAGTCTGGGACCCCTCGCTCCTTACTGCCCACCTGCAGCAGAGGTGGGAGAGGCTCCTGCCACCACTGCTGTGCTGACCAGCCATGAGCCCGGCTTCTGGCTGAGCAGTGCTCCCTGTGGGAGCGCACTGACCACCAGGTGGCAGCTCCTGAATTGAGTGTTTCCCCCCTGGTGGTCAGTGTGTGTCATAGTGACTGGTTGTTCCACCGTTTGGTCGATTTGCATATTAGTCTTTTACTATATAGAACAGTACTGACAACTGAAGTGATTGATAACTCATCAGCCCTCACCATGAGGGAAAGACACTTCCACTTGAGTAACCCGTTTCTGGAGCCCAACAAAAGATAAGATGGTTCCTGCTGTGGGTGAGCTCAGGGCTCTCCCCAGTCAAGGTTATGACTCCGTCTGACATTGGATTCCACATACCTGCCGAGGTCTCAGCTGCCTTTGAGTGAGGAAGGAAGCCTTATGCCACCTCATCGAGTGTGTAGGTGCCATGTGCAGGCCACTGCTCATGTAGGGGGGGGGGCGACATTCCTGAGTGCCCACTGTGTACCAGGCCAGAGCTGTGAACTTGACCCTGTTATCACATATCATCTTGACGACAATTATGTAAAGTACTAGAGGCCCGGTGCACGAATTTGTGCACCGGTGGGGTCCCTCAGCCTGGCCTGTGCCCTCTCGCAATCCGGTACCCCTTGGGGGTTTCAGCCCGATCCCCACAGGCCAGGCCGAGGGAACCCACTGGTGCGTGAATCCATGCACCGGGCCTCTAGTATGCATATAAGATCTTTGGTTAATCTCTTCCTGCCCTCCCCCTCCTCCCTTCCCCTCTGAGATTCATCAGTCTGTTCCATGTTTCCATGCCTGTGGTTTCCACTCCTGCATTGAGCATCTGCCCTCTGGTGGTCAGTGTGTGTCATAGCTATTGACTGGTCGCTTAGGCTTTTATAGCCTAATATGCTAAGTGTCCAGTCATCCAGTTGTCTGTTCAACCAATCAAAGTGTAATATGCTAATGATATGCTAAGGCCACTCAACCACTTGCTATGACGTGCACTGACCACCAGGTGGCAGACAGTCAACCAGTTGACCAGTCGCTATGATGTGCACTGACCATCAGGGGGCAGACGCTCCGACTGGTAGGTTAGCTTGCTGCAGGGGGTCTGGCCGATTGGGACTGAGAGAGATGGGCTGGACATGCCCTGGAGCCCTCCCGCGGTCCCTCCCCAGCTGGCCAACCTCCCATGTCCCTCCCTGGTCCCAATCATGCTCTGATGGGGTCCCTCAGCCTGCACCCTCTCTCAATCTGGCACCCCTTGGGGGATGTTGGAGAGCCAGTTTTGGCCCGATCCCACAGGCCAGAGCAAGGGACCCCACTGGTGCACAGGTTTGTGCACTGGACCTCTAGTATATAGATAATAACTGTAATACCCTTTATAAAAATTAGGGCCAGAGTGGCCCAAGGTCACATACTAGCACCTGTTAGAGCAAAGGTTGGAATCCAGACAATCATCTGCCAGGTATTATTTCCATTACAGCATTCTGCTTGTCTTGTCTCTGAGTAACTTTCTGAATACTATACAGAAGAATAATTGGAAAAGTGATCTTCTGCACTCATTCTTCCCTGAAGCAGAGACATTAATTTAGTGATAATAATAATTACTACCATATACTATTTAACTAATAATTTATTGAACACTTTTTATATCCCAGGCTTCGGAATAATCCCACTATAATAATCCTATGATGTAAATAAATGATTTCCATTTTGTAGATAAATTGAAGGACACTCTAAGTAGGATAGTCTTTACAGTTTTAGATCTTTCTTTTTTCCTTAGTTAAAAAAAATTTAAAAATGCAACAATTAGCTGGCAGAAAAAACAAGAGGAACTGTTAAATTGGCCCTTGAAGGTGGGCACATGACTTGCTGGCAGTAAGACAGAGGAAATACAGGTGGCAGGACAAGTGTGGTGAGAGGTCTAGTGGCCTTTGTGAGGCATATTGTTCAGTCTATGGGCTTGAGTTTTTCCAAGGAAAAGCACGACACATTTCACAGATACACACTTGCTTACCAAGCACATGAAGCAATAGAGCGCAGTGCTTGTAAAGTCAGGCAGATTTGGGTTCGACTCATGCTATGCCACTTACACATTGTGTGACCGGAGCAGGTCCCTTCACCACCACCCACCTAATCTCCATTTCTCTGTCAGTCCACTGGGGGAGGGGAATACTTACAGGATAAAGTAAGATTATGGACAGGAAGCCCTTGCCCCAGAGCCTGGGCCATGCTTAGGTTGAAGGGACTGTTTGTTACTGGGTCACCTTTCTCCTCCGTGCCTTCCTTTCCTCGCATGAAAACCAGGACAATCACAACAGGACCTGCTGCGTAGGCGCTGAGGGTTAACGTGCGACGCTAGCACAGTGCTTGGGACACAGCTGACGCACATGAGCTACTGATACGGCTTATCGTTTAGTCACCTTGTGTCGCAGCCAAGTGTCTAACCACATCGTCTGCATGGCTGGGAGAAATGGCAGCCACTTGAAATTCTTGCGTTATTTGCCCGCTTTTTCATTTTAGGCCTTAATCTCAAAGGTCTTCTGAGGCTTCTGGGAAGGGGTCTGCTGATGGACAGCTTGTTGGACGCAAGGGGAGATGAAGGTAGCAGTGGCAGCAGGGAAACGTTAGGACTGGTGGGGCCTCACTGAAGGAGTGGGACCTCTTTCTGGCACTTTCCTGGCCCTGGAGCTCATTTCCTGGGAATTGAGAGTAGAAAGCAAAACAGGTGTCCTCATCCCACTGTCATTCAGTCGAATGTAACAAACTGGGCACCATTCTGGTTCTCTGACCTCCTTCCACCCTCTTCTCCTTCCCTTCTTTCTTCTTCTGCCTGATAGACCTACCATCTTTCCACTCCCAGAATGCACCTCGCTCCATCCCACCGCAGGGCCTTTGCACACACTGCTCCCCTTTCTCCAGGCCAGCTCTACCTTGCGCTGACTCCTGCAGTCCTCTGGCCCTAACTTCGCAGGAAAGCCTCCACTGCTCTCCACACCCGGTCCAGGTCCTCTGGCGTTCATTTGCAGGGACGGGGTTCCTTCTCTTTGGAGCATTATCTCAGTTTGGAATTAGTCATTTACGATGAGATCATTTGATCAGTGTCTGCCTCCCCTCTGCATTAGCTTCCTGGAGCTGCTGTAATAACGCACCACACACTAAGCGGCGTAAACAATGAAAATGTACTGTCCCTACTGTCCCCCAGACCTGGAGGCCAGGGTCTGAGTCCAGGTGTCAGCAGCGTTGGCTCAGCTGCCGGCTGTGAGGGCGAGTCTGTTCCCTGGTGAGCGC
>NW_005357962.1:1452976-1457835 GCF_000412655.1 Myotis brandtii | reverse complement strand
TGTTTTGCTGGCAGTCTTTGGCGCTCCTTGGCTTGTAGATGCATCACCCTGATCTCTGCTTTTACCTTCACATGGCCTTCGCCCTGTGTGCGTGACTCTGAATCCACTTTCTCCCTTTTTAAAAAAAAAATATATTTTATTGATTTTACAGAGAGAGGAAGGGAGAGGAATAGAGAGTTAGAAACATCGATGAGAGAGAAGCATCGATCAGCTGCCTCCTGCACACTCCCTACTGGGGATGTGCCTGCAACCAAGGTACATGCCCTTGACCGGAATCGAACCTGGGACCCTTCAGTCCACAGGTGTCGCTCTATCCACTGAGCCAAACCGGTTAGGGCCACTTTCTCCCTTTTTATTTTTTAAAATACATTTTTATTGATTTCAGAGAGGGAGAGAGAGATAGAAACATCAGTAATGAGAGAGAATCATTGATTGGCTGCCTCCGGCACACCCCCCACACTGGGGATCGAGCCTGCAACCCGGGCATATGCCCTGACTGGGAATCAGACCATGACCTCCTGGTTCATAGGTCGACACTCAACCACTGAGCCATGCCAACCGGGCTACTTTCTCCCTTTTCATAAGAACACCAGTCCTACTAGATTAGGGCCCACCCTAACTCACTCATCTTAACTAATTACATGTACAACGATTCTATGTCCAAATCAGGTCACATTCTGAGGTATTGGAGGAAAGAACTTCAACATATGAATGGGAAAGACACAGTTCAGCCCACAACACTTGCTGACTATAGCTCTGAGCGAGCAGGACTCTCATGCTGTCCTATCTCCGGCACCACGCAAAGGCCTGGCGTGGAGTTGGGCTTTAGTAAATGCTTACTGATCAACAGTTATGCTCAAATAGATTTCACACAATATGTGTTCACCCTTATGTGCATATTCGCTACATTTCAAACATTTCTCTCAGTGTTTTGTGACCCATCACAGACCAGCAACCTTGGGCGGACATTCTGTGACTCCTGCTTTAGATGGAAGGTTCAGGGTTTTGCAGCCATCGATGTTGTCTCCTTTCAAAAGTCATTTTTATTTTCCCCAGAAAGAAATCTCCACAAATGAATGCATTACAAACAGTTAGGCAGCGATTCAGATGTCTCCTCTTCCTCACTCGGTCTGGCTGACACTGAGAGAACAGCCGGTCCAAAGAGAGGGGAAGTCTTCAAGTCTCTTCTTCAGGGGCCCAGGGGCCCTGCCTCTCCCACCTGTCTGCTGACCCTGCTGCGGGCACGCTGGCTTCCAGACTGCGGAGTTCAAGCTGCCTGTGATTGGCTTTGGTCCTGCGTGATGCTTGCTTCCTCACAGGGTGGCCTCCACATCTGACTTGGTTTTGAACAGGTTGGAGGAATTAAATCCAGACACGTGAAATATGATTTTGAACCCAGAGCTACTCAAGCATCACCGCCTCATCCAGTCCTAAACCAGGCCCTGCCAGGGCCCCCTCCCTGGGGTCTCCTGCAGGCCTGGCAAATGGGCTTGCTGACCTCCATGGGCATGTGGCGACTGCGCCCCTGGCGCCCTGTGGCCGCACAGCAGGGAAGACGACCTGCTGATGGACACCCCCCTCCCCCGTGGGCCTTCTCTCTCCTCCCCAAAGCCCCCCTCCCCTCCAGCTCCTGTGTTTCTGCCTTCTCTGAAATGTAAAGCTTCCGTGTGCATTATGAAAAATAATAGGGGGCAGGAGACCAGACGAGGTTATTACCAACTCATAAATCAACTGGAGGCTCTGAGGGTTGTGGTGAGGCGTCTGGGATGGGCTCCCCCGGATTGTTCTCTCACCCCAGCCCCCACGATTGATTCATAACCTCATAACCCTCCTGCGTCCCAATCCCAAGTCCTCTATCTAATTGTCAGCAGCCCAGTACATGATTTGCAAGAGGATGTGGGCAGCAGCAGATGTGGGGGTGGGGGAGAGATTAGTTTTGTCAATCAAAGGCGTCCAGGGCGAGGTGCGGAGCGCCAGGGATTTAGCCCAAGGATCAGCTTATTAAAGAAAAGGCTGGAAGTGGCCGCATTGATTGGGCCTGGGTGTGGGGGAGGTGGGATCACGGCCACGGTGGGTGTGGCCAGTTTCCTGAGGGTGGCTGCCACTCATGACTGCCTTCCACTCAACCGGAAGGCAGGATGGAAAACAAACAAGCAGAGCTGTGGCTTTGGGGAGACATGAGCTAATGCCAGGTGCCCAGGGCATCCCGGAGCATTTACATATTCCGAAGGTGGCTGCGTCTCCTGGAGGCCTGGAGGGGACCTGGTGGCTGGCAGGCGTCAGGGGCTTTGTTGCTTCCCAGCGTTGCCTAATGGTCACCTCCTTTGTGCAGATTTAAATCTAAAACATGGCTCCTGGACAGTTTACATTTACATTAATCTGTGGGGCGACGGCATTCTTGAGGGGAGCAGGAGAGGAACGTGAAGGGGAAGACTTCATGGCGTCCAGGTCTGCAGGCTGCAGCCCCTGACCTGGAATGTGATCCGCCTTCCCACACCGCGAGGGCAGTGACACTGATACGCGTCCACGGTGTGTGTTCAGGCTGAGCCTGCCAAGTGGTCTGGGCACCTGCACACGCCTTGAGACGGGCGAGGCGTGCACGGAGGAGTGTGAGCGAGCCAGGCTTCCAGCGGAGTCTGGGGCACCGGTTCTCAGGTGAAGGTTGAATTGGTGTTGCACTAGTTCCAGTTCTGGTTCCCTGGGGCTCCTTCTCGGTGAAATGAACTTGGTTTTTGTAATCAGTCAGACATGGGTTCAAATCCAGGCTCTGCCCCTCGCTAGCGCATCACCTCGGAAGAGTTATGCAATCACTCTGAGCCCCACACTCTGAGCCCCAGTTCACCCACCTGCAAAATGGGGCCAATCACAGAATCTACCCCAGATTCTGTTATAAGTACAAAAATGAGGACATGGAGGTAGACACGAGGCACACGCCCTGGCCCGACCGGACATACCACCACTCTCCTTCCTTTCCACTTACAACGGACTCACACCCTCCACCAGCCCCACGTGGACTCTGGCTTGGAGCTGATCTCCTGGGCAGCGAGCCCCCACCTGGAATTAGGCCCTTCTCCCAGCCCGGCCCCAGGACAGTCTGGAGCTTACTCTAGTTTGGCTATTTCAAGTTTCTCCCCTTCATTCTGCTAGATGAGCTCATCCTTTCAAAGGTCAGTCTGGGATCCTCTGTCGGCAGAGGGCCTATCCCAGAACAATTTCCAGTTCTTGATTCAAAACATCAGAAGAACCCCAAGGAACCCCGAGATTTCTTCTTCTCCATCCCAGCTCTGGCCAAGCCCTTAGCCTGGCTTCTCCCACGGGAGTGGCCAGGAGGCAGGCGGCCTGGGTGTGAATCCAGACCTCCTCCCACCAGCCCCGTGACCTTGGGTCTTGCCTTGCCCTTCCTAAGCTCCAGTTTCTGTAAGATCTGAGAAAAGGCCATCTGAGAGCATGAGCGTGGGGATCACGCTTGAGAAAGGCCCAGCCCCATGTCCTTCAGTGCACAGCAAATGTTGACCTCATCATTATCATCATTGCCATTATTCCGACTGGAACATTTTCATTCATTTCCCTGCAGTGGTGAACAAGACAGCTCTGTCCTTATACAAACAGGTGCGCTGGTGGGCTGTCTGGACTCTGACTGGGGTATTTGTGAGGCTCTGGGCCACAGACCAGGAAATTCAGTCCCAGCTGACGCAACGTGAGAAACAGGTACAGAGAGAGGGAGGTGGTAGGATCGATGGCAAACAGTGAGAGAAATAGAACAAGGAGGGGAGCGTTGGATGTAGAGGCAAGGACTCTAGCTGAGCCGCCCAAAGCAGCCACACCAGGGATACGGTGCCACATCTGACAGTTATATCCAGATCAAGGCGGGTCAGACAGCAAGTCTCTGCGAAAGGGAAAAGAGCCCTGGGTGGGGGAGGGGGGGTGCAAAAGTCACCAGCATGCGCTGGCTCCACCCACGTGCAAAGCATGGAGCCAGACATCGGGGACTGAGAGCCAAGCATGACTCAGAAAACGAAGCAGGCTTAGGCGCCAAAGGGAATGACCTCGGAGCTGCCCAGCAATGATCTCATGCTTTCCCGGCACCGGGGGTGCTGGCCTTCCCTCACCCCTGTTCTCACCCTGGGCTCAGAGCCCTGCCCAGGGCTGCTGTGACCCCTCCCCGCGGTCTGCCTCTGGTAGGCGGTGCGCTGCTGGCTCAGGCTGCAGCCTCTGCCTCTCCCCTGTCGGTCACTGTCCTGGGTCCAGAGCCCCTTTTGAGCTCCAGTGAGGCCCCCCAACGCGAAGGCCTTGTGTGCAGTCCAGCAGCGCACCGCTGTCTCCCAGCTCCCATCTGTCAGGGGGCGCCAGCGGCTTTGGGCTTCTCTGGGATCTGCTGAGGTTCAGCTGCCCATTCCAGGAAAACAAAGCAAAACAGCAAAATCACAGCAGCTTAAACAAGATAGAAATGTATTTGGTAAAAGAAGTCTGGAGGTGGCTATAGGGGACCTCAGGGCTCTGCGCTTTAATGCTTCTTTCACCCCCTGAGCTTGGCTTCCACCCCCAAGGTCACCTGCTGAGGCAGCAGCCACCACATCCCAGCTTCAGGCAGGAGGAAGGAGGAAAGGCAGGACCGCTAAAGAGTGCCTTTCCCAGTGGAGGCGCCTTCCTTTCAGCATAGTTTCCAGAAGTCTCCTTCTCTACTTACAATAGTGACACCCAGAATAATGCCCCCCAAGTTGTTCATGTTCTAACCCCTGGAAATATCTACCTTACACGGCAAAGGGAGATGTGATTACATTAAGGCCCTCAACATGGAGAGACGGTCCTGGAGCCTCCAGGTAAGACCAGTGCAATCACAAGGATCTTCATAAGAGAGA
>NW_005357962.1:1451254-1452833 GCF_000412655.1 Myotis brandtii | reverse complement strand
AGGAGAAAGAGAAGAGGTGGTGGTGATGAGAGCACCAACTAGTGCTGACTTTGAAGAGAGAGAAAAGGACCATGAGTGAAGGAATGCAGGCAGCTTTTAAGCTAGAAAAGGCAAGGGAACAGATTCTTCCCTAGAGCCGCCAAAGAAACACAGTTCTGCCTTGATTTTTAGCCAAGATCCAGTTCAGACTTGTGACCTCCAGAATGATAAAGTCATACATTTGTATTGCATTGTGTTAAGCCACTTAATTGATGGTAATTTGTTGTAGCTGCAATAAGAAAAACAGTTATTTTCTTACCTCCTATGATTTCCTTAGATAACTCTCTACAAGTGAAATTTTGGGTCATTTTCAAGGCCTCAGGACCTACTGCACAACTAGCCTTGAGAACACTCTTGCTTCAGTCTCTATGCCCCAGTCTGCACTGGATAGCAGCATTGCTGTGTATCATTGCAAATCCGATTGGGAGAAAATGATAGCTCGCTAAGCAAATAACCATGTTTTCATAAGTGAGATTCAAATGATTCTAATACATTGATTGACCATTTGCATGTCTTCTATTGGGGTACCCATCTTTTTATATTGATTAATAGGAATTTATTAAGTATAAAGGATATGACACTTCATCTGAAATGTGTGCCAAACAATATTTCCCCTCCCATTTGCTATTCACACTTTAGAAGCCTTGAGTGACAGAGTTTTTTTTTTTAAATATTTTATGTTCCAATCTGTCAACTCTGTGTTTTACAGTTTCTGCCATGGGTGTCATGCTTGCAATATCACCAAGACATGTTAAGGGATGAGCTTTTATAAGTCTTTGCTGAATTCATTTATCCATTTGTTCAACACATAGTTACTGAATGCTTCCTACATGCCGGGCCCTGTTCTAATCACTGGAGCATCATCTGACTCAGAGAGCTGAGCCCAGAATAGGAACGTTGATCACCGAGAGATTTACAGCCTGAAATAAGTACAAACCCCAGACACATCTGACTGCACTGAAAGACCGGCCGCCCCGAAGACTTTGACCCTGAGCAGAGATTTTCACGGTGCCACCCAGATCCCAGGGCGGTTTACGATGAATGAAATCTACACGAGCGTGATGACGCTAAGGAAACAGCAATACGAACGTCCATGAACGGGAAGGCTGGAAATGACTCTAAAAAGTATGAGCAGCACTTGTTCCCCATCAGACCCAAAGGAACAATTACCATTGATATAACTTTTCATTTCATCAGTAAGTTAAATACAGATATCATCTATCCCTTAGGACTCTTTGTAGAATCTCTCTGAATCAAAGAATCCCAGCAAGAGAAGAACTGCCCTTCCTGGGAAGGGTTTTCGTAGAGAAAGGCTTGTGAGTGAGAAGGAGACTCTCAGGGTTATCGCCCATTGGCAGGACCTCAGCAACGCAAGAGAAGTCGCAATGTCCCCAGGTTTGCCGACTCCAAACTGAACAAGCCTCTGGTTATTTACTTGTTATTCTTTACTTTTTCCTACCTCACATTTTTCTCTTTTTATTTATTTATTTTTATTTTTAATCTATTTTTAAAAATATATATTTTATTGATTTTTTTACAG
>NW_005357962.1:1429298-1449498 GCF_000412655.1 Myotis brandtii | reverse complement strand
AAACATCAATCAGCTGCCTCCTGCACACTCCCCACTGGGGATGTGCCTGCAACCAAGGTACATGCCCTTGACCGGAATCGAACCTGGGACCCTTAGTCCACAGGCCGACGCTCTATCCACTGAGCCAAACCAGTTAGGGCCATTTTTCTCTTTTTAAACAAAATACATTTTTATTGATTTCAGAGAGGAAGGGAGAGGGAGAGATAGAAACATCAATGATGAGAGAGAATCATCGATTGGCTGCCGCCTGCACACCCCACACTGGGGACCAAGCCTGCAACCCAGGCATGTGCCCTGACTGGGAATCGAACCATGACCTCTTGGTTCATAGGTTGACACTCAACCACTGAGCTACAGCGGCCGGGCCCCACATTTTTCTCTTCAAGTGAAACAGAATGAATCCCCAGAAAACTCACCTTAAAATGAGTTCCCTGTAAGAAACGTGAAGGACTGAAGCCTGAAACTCTTGGGACATTCTAGCGAGGACTGAGCAGGACGGGATGCTTGGCTGCCCTCATGGCCCTGGGAGATAGACACGGGCTTGTCTCCACGCGGGCCGAGTCGGGCTTTCCAGGAAAACTCCCCCAGGTGGCACTCCCGCCTCCACTCACTGGCACCAACGCATGCCTGAAATCCCTGTCTGGCTTCATTGCCTGAGTAAACATCCCCAGGAGCCTGGAAGCCACATGAGGAGAGGGACAGTGTCTGGTTTAGCATGGAATGAATGGGTGGATGGGAGTGAAGCTTTCAACTGGTCTGTGAATTCCTGGGGGTGGGGTAGGGACCCGGCTTATGACTTGTATGGGATAAATGATTTGGGAATGAATAAATTGCAACCTGCTATTCCTATCTCATCTTAGATCTCAGACCTAGGGACTAGCCATTCACCTTTGAGAGGAGAAAGCCAGCCGAGGCCATCCAGCATGTGCGTGAGGGACAGGGACATATCACAGGGGAGAAATAGAGGTGGAAAAGGAAGCATCCTATCAACAAGACATGCTTCTGCCTATTTCACACTCCTGTCTGCAGCCAGCCCTGACGTGAATGGTTCCTGAGAGCATCTTCCCAAAGTTGTGCTCCTCATTCAGAACATTGCTGAAGGGCCATTTCTGGTGGCAAAGAAGTTTGAAATTGAGTGGCATGGAGCTGGCGCCTCCTGGCTCCTGGTTCCTGGCACTCCTGGGCATCGCTTGGCTTGTAGGGGCATCATTCCAATCTCTGCCTCCGTCCTCACATGGCCGTCTTCCCTTGGTCCTCTTCATAGTCTTTTTTTTAAAAAATATATTTTATTGATTTTTTACAGAGAGGAAGGGAGAGGGATAGAGAGTTAGAAACATCGATGAGAGAGAAACATCGATCAGCTGTCCCATGCACACTCCCCACTGGGGATGTGCCCGCAACCAAGGTACATGCCCTTGACTGGAATCGAACCTGGGACCCTTGAGTCCGCAAGCCGACGCTCTATCCGCTGAACCAAACCGGTTAGGGCCTCTTCATAGTCTTAATAAGTAAGTTCACTTGTATGTGACCTCCCATGCCCACTGAGTGGCAAATTCCTCCGAGTGTGACATCAGTTTACTTGTCCCTTTGAAACTCCTCAAGTGTGACCCCAGCCCCCTTCACAGGTACCCACTGCCCAGAGTACACAGGGCACTCCCCGTCTCCCCAGCTGGCTCACTGACCTGGACCTGAGGCCTCCTTAAAAAAAGAGAGAAAAAGAGACTTTCTCTCACTCACTTAACTTTAACCCTTCAACCCCAGGGCTTCCTTTTCACAGCAAAATTTCAGACTTCTTATTTCTCTAGATTTGGTTTCCCCAAGAATGTGGACACTAACAAGAAAATACTGTTATCTCACTTTTGATTATAATATTCTAGGAGCCCAGGGCGTGATTCAAAATCCCTCGGCCCACCCACCTGCAGCCCTACCTTGACACCCAAACCTGTCCACGCAGAGCTCCAGCGCACCTGACCCAGCCCCCCAACCCTCTGGCCTTCTCTGGCCTCTTCAAGCCCCGCCCACAGTCCCTCAAGTTGCCTTGGGCTGGTCCTGCCTTCTCTGGTGCCTCCCCGCTCCCACCCCATCTCCGGAGTAACGCAGGTGCTCTGCCCTGTCATGGCGCCAGAGGAGAGCGTGGAAGCCTCCCGCCTGCTGTGCTATGCTCCTTCCCCTGGCAGGTGGGCTGCCCAGCACTCAGAGTGCGAGCAGTGGGTGGCAAAGGACTGGTGAGGGAGCGCTATGGGCTCTCACCCCTGCCCTCCCCGGCATGGGATGGTCCTGCCTCTGGGAGCCTCCCCGCTTCCGCCCAGCTAATATGCTAATGACCTGGTCATTACCCGTTATGGCGTATTGACCATTAGTATATTAGCTCTTTATTAGTATAGATAATAAAGATATTATGTATCTTTTTATATTATACTAGAGGCCCGATGCACAAAGATTCATGCAAGAATGGGCCTTCCTTCCTTTGGCTGCTGGCATCGCCTTTGCTCTGGCCGGAGCTGCCTTTCCACCTTCCCACACTGCCCAGAGGCCTGGAGTGGCTGAGGTGGTGCGGAACGCCCCCGGCTGCTTGGTGCCTGCATATGCAAATTAATCCACCAGCTTTGTTGGGTTGATTTGCATACTCACCCCTGATTGGCTGGTGGGCGTTGCGAAGGTATGGTCAATTTGCATCTTTCTCTTTTATTAGTGTAGATGTATATGGTGTACTACGTATCTGATATAAAGCTGCATATTATAGCTACAGTGAGATAAGAATTCCATCCTTATATCTCATTTACACCCTGAGAGGACTCTGCGAGGTCACCACTTCCATGGGGCAGCTGGAGCCCGCCTTCCCTGTGGCACTGTGACAGGCTATGTTATACAGTGGCCTCCAAGGGAGGAGGTGGTGGGAGCTGCAAGCAGGGTGCAGGTGGTTAGGTGCACTGTCCAGAGAACTTAAGAACAATAAAGAATATCAGTGATGAATGGCCTCTCCCCTTCCTACCCCGCTGATGCTGGGAGTAGTGCCCAGCCTTGGGCTTTCACCCCCAGTGCTTGTCCTTCCTTACCCTGGCCCCTCAGCGGTCAGGACAAGGTGAGCTCAGAGGTGTCTGGAGGGCTGAACCCCATACATTCAGCTCACTGTCAGGAAAAACTAAACCTTTTTTTCTCCATCGAGTATGGAGTGTGGAGGGTCAGCTCAAGGTGGGGAGGGAGCCACCAAAGACATCACATTACAGCTGGTGGTTCTGAATTTTGGCGACACTACTTTATTTCTCTGTTCTGGGTGCAAGATGTTTCTAGGTAGCCTTGGATTTATTTAAAATACAAACTATGACATGTTCCATAGTTTTTATTGTCAGATAAATCTTGTCCTATTCTCACTCTAGTTCCTGTCTCCCAGCCCATCCTGCCACACCTCATCTCTGCACGGAATTTCACGCCATCTGGTCAACTCCTCCCTCTCCCCAGTCCCATTCCTTCCAGCCCTTTGGAACCATGGACATTTCAACCAACCCATGTTGTTTCCTGCCCTTTTCCTGGTTCACAGGGAAAAAGAGATCCTTTCCATTTTTTTAAGGTACAATGAAATCTAACTGCGCTAATCTTTTTGGCAAAACAGCCTATTCGTTTAAAGCAGAAGTTATCTGGAGGTGAACTGGGGTCCTTGGTGGAAGCCAGCATTCTTTCTCACCTGAGTTTTCAATCACTGCTGAGGTGCAATATACATTATCACCACACAGAGGCACTGTTGCTCTTGAAAGCGACAATGCTTCCCAGGACAGTGTCTCCAGTTAAGAAAAAATGCCAGGATCCAGAATTGTAATATTGATTTCTTGTTTCTTTTAAATGAAAAATCACTGGTGTTCTGAATAACTTTAATTTCTTAGTTCTAGAGGTGGAGATCTCAAGTCTGTGTACTGTCATTTACAGAGTTTCCCAAAGGCTAATAATGAAGGCGAAGAGAACCCTTCGGTTATAGCTAAAGTTACTTGTGCAGGTTTTTCACGAGTTTAAAAGTGTTCCTGGACCTTCAGGTCCTGCGTATTAAGCTGACATGCTAGTTGTGGTGCTCCAAAAGATAAACAGGAATAAAACGAGTGGGCAGGAAGGCAAAGTTTTAGATTGATTGAAGGGCAGTGGGAGGGGCAAGCCTGGTTAGCTGGAGCAAGCAGCAACCCTGTTGTACCAGGCCTCATAAATTATGCAGCATTGATGGCTGATTAAGCCAGCAGTTCCAGAATCCAGGACACTGTGGATCGGAAGTCTTCAAAGTTTCTACAGAAAGCCATAATTTCCGCAATCCTCAGCTTCTCCCAGAATTCACTGGGTGCATATCCTTGCCTGCAGACTGGCATAGTGTTTGGCTAATACTGACTTCAAATAGTTAACTCCAAATAAAGGCTATGCAGTTGGAGACCCTCTAGAATAGTGTTATAAAAAAGTAATGTTCTTCTGACATTGTGAGATCCTCATTACCCATATGCTTGTGCCCCATGAGGATTGCAAACAATAAAAAATAAAAAAAATTGGGGGAGCCTGGCTGGTGTGGTTCAGTGGTTGAGTGTCGACCTCTGAACCAGGAGGTCATGGTTCGATTCCTGGTCAGGGCACATGCCCAGGTTGTAGGCTCAATCCCCAGTGTGGGGCATGCAGGAGGCAGCCAATCAAGGATTCTCTCTCATTGATGTTTCTATCTCTCTCTTTCTCTCGCTTCCTCTCTCTGAAATCAATAAAAATATATTTTTAAATAAAAATGGGGGGGGGCAAGCCCTAGGTTTGACACTCAGTTCTGCCACTAACAAATCATTACCTTTGTGCAGACCACTCACCCTATGTCTCGGGCCCATCTTCTGTAAATGGGGGATTTGGCTAAGCTGCCTGCTGAGTCCATCCCGATCCTGATGAATGTCCCTGCGCCCCCACGGGCCCACCAGGGACAGCCTGCCTGGTCTCCCAGAGCATCTTTTTGTCTTATAACCCAAGGCGGCCAAATTGGACCCTTTACTGTGCCCTGAACAAAACCCACTTTTTCTTATTTGTCCACTTTTGTTCAACTTCCCCTTCCTGGAAGGTCCTTCCTCCCTCCACTCCATTCCCAAGTCTTATTACTATTACTCTTTTAAGTCCCAGTACAAAGGCCCCTTCCTCTGAGAAGCCTTCCCTGATACTATGGGTGCAAACAGTCTCCCTGTTCTTAATGAGTTTGCAGCACTTGATCTTCTAGCATCTGCCACTTTATCTCTTGTGTTATAATGATCTCTGCAAACTTTTTGTACTAACTAGGTCTTCAAGGCCGTGATTTGCCTATGATTCATCCATCCCACAGGGTCCAGCCCAGTGGCCAGCATATAGCAGGAATCCAGGAAATGGCTGATTGAATTAACAGTCATGTGTGCACAAACCCCTGTATTTTGTGCAAAGGATCTGAACTCAGCTTACACATGCTGATGTTCAGCTGACAGGCCTTGGTCCCTGGTGTCCTCACACTGTCTGTCTCTCCTGCAGCACAGGCAGGATGGCAGAATGGTTAGTGTTCAGACTCTGGAGCCAGACTGCCCGAGTTCACAGCCTGGCTCTGCCACCTACAAGCTGTGTGAACTTTGATGTGTCTCTTTTGCCTCATCGAATGCAGTGAGACAACAACAGTGGCCACTTTCCATGGATGCCCTGAGGATAAAATGAGCTACAACTTGTGATGTGCTTGGAAAAGTTCCCAATGCAAAGCAAGCTCTCATAAATGCTAGCTTCTAGTAGTATTTTTATTATCCTATATAATAAATGGCTAATATGCAAATCAACAGAATAGAGAACAACTGGTTGCTATGACATGCACTGACCACCAGGGGGCAGACGCTCAAAGCAGGAGCTGCCCCCTGGTGATCAGTGCGCTCCCACAGGGGGAGGGCTACTCAGCCAGAGCCGGGCTCACGAGTGGCGAGTGCAGCAGCAGTGGTGGGAGCCTCTTCCCCCCTCTGCAGCAGAGCTAAGGACCCCTCGGGGGATGTCCGAAGCTGTCGGGCATCCCAGTCTGCAAGAGGGCACAGGCTGGGCTGAGGGACACCACCCCCCCAATGCATGAATGTCGTACACCAGGCCTCTAGTTAATTATAACACAAACACCTTAGGACTTCTTGCCAATCAGCAGTATCTTTCTTTCGTGGTGTGGTGAGGAAAAAAAATCACCTCGTGTTGATCCCTATGCCCGCTCTTCTCTCTGGTTAGTTTTACTGGCACCCTCTGCAGCGGCCTGGGAAATGCCATCCGAGACAGCTGCTCCCTGGGTGGGCTCCAGCCTTGCGTCTTCAGAGTGAACGTTTGGCAAAGGCCTGGCGTGCATGGAAAACAGATTAACTCGCTATCATTCCAGCCTGCCACCGGCCATTTGCTAAATTGCACAATTTGATAATGGCAAGTGCCCTCCCGCCCCGTCCCCGGCCAGTGCAGGCATCAGCCCTGCTTCTTATCTCTGTGGTGTTTGGGCTGTAATTCACCCGACCACTTGCAACATGTATCTTCTCAGCAGATTGGCGCTTTTATCTGCTGCGACTCAAGGGCAGAGAAGACAGGAGAAAGGACGGAGAGAGGTGAGAAAGAACCACCACCGGCAGAATAAACGTGTCTCCAGTTTCCTTTCGTGAGGGGAGGCCTGGGGCATTCCCTCCCGGGCTTCCAGCTCGGCCCTGGGTGTGCCTTCTGTCTTGGGTCCTCTCTGTCTGTATCCTGGCTGCACCATTATTTCAGAAAAAAATAACGGACCAACCAACAAAGCACATTTTCCTATCTTTCTGACCCTGCTCTGAGTTCCTTCTGCCTCCCCCCAATTCCATTTCCTGGCAAAGATGTTATTTTTGAATCTGGACCCCGGCACTAACAGAGGAGGCTGTCTGCCCTGTGTCCTTCCCCCACGGGGCCTGGGTCCCGGAAACCCGGCCTGGCTCCTGCGTGGATGTGCAGCCGGGGGCGGGGATGGAGGGGGAGAGAGAGAATGGTGGAGACGGGGGCAGCCTAACCATCCTCCTGTCTCCAAGCTCTCCTACCTCCTCCAGCCGCAGACAGCACTGCCCTAGATCTGCCCCTCAACACCTGAATAGAACAGGAGGTGAGATTCTGCAGCCCCCTTGCTTCTGGTTACAGATGTGGAAACTGAGGACCAGAGAGGTGAACACTAGTAACAGTTAACACCCACATCGCTCTGATGGGGTGCCAGGCAGCGTTCCACGTGTGTGACACAGACTAGCTCATTTAAGCATCGTCACAGCTCTACGAGGTGCTATTTTATGTGTGTTTTGTGGGGGAGGAAACTGAGGTACAGATTTGCTAAGTAATTTGTCCAAGATCATCTGGCCAGTGAGGGGATGATCTGACATTCAGACCCAGAGCCAGCTCCGGAGTCCGGGCCCCCCACCAGTGACCCTGCCTCCCAGGAGTGATCACTGTTAATTGCACTGTTAATATAGTGCCAGAGGGTCTAGAAGCATTTCTTGTCTTCAAATCGTGGCTCCCTATTGTCTGGGAAAAAATAAATAAACTCGAGATCTTCAGCCTGGCGCAGTGCCAGGCTACCTTTCCAGGCTCCGCGGTGGCCTTTTCCCAAACGCACTTAACCCCAGTCCACTGTGGGCCGAGCGAGGGAGTGGATGCGAGGGAACAAATAAAGGATGTGAAGGGCCGAGTGCTCCCAGGCTTACCAGCCAGCAGCTCTCCGTAGGCTGGGAATGCTGGACAATGACATAATCGTTATCTCAACAAATCTTCCCGGTTCTCGCAGAGCCCGGTGCTCATCACTCGATCAGCTGGCAGGGAGCATCCCCGAAACCAGACACTGTCTGTTGACACTGTTGACAACCCATGTCTTCCCTTCATGCAGGTGTCACTCCCAGGGGCAAGGCTGATAAGCACCCGGAGGGTTAAGCCCCTAGCCCCGTGGTCGGCAAACTGTGGCTCTTGAGCCACATGCGGCTCTTTGGCCCCTTCAGTGTGGCTCTTCCACAAAATAACATGTGCGGGTGCGCACGTACAGTGCGATTGAAACTTCGTGGCCCATGCGTAGAAGTCAGTATTTTGTGGAAGAGCCATACTCAAGGGGCCAAAGAGCCGCATGTGGCTCACGAGCCGCAGTTTGCTGGGCCGCAGTTTGCTGACCACTGCAGCCCTTCTGTGCTGCAGCAGTCGTAGTAATAGTAACAGAAGTGATGATGTGAGCAGTAACATCACTGCATGCCTCCCGTGGCTCTGTTCTGAGCATTCTCTATGCACCGGTTCACCTGTGTAACCCTCTCACCAACCTAAGAGGGTACCCGCATTATCATTAGACCCATTTTGCAGTTGCGGCACCGAGAAGTGAAGAGCCACATAGCTGATGTCAGAGGTGGGATTTGAACCCAGGCAGACTGTTGTTAAAGCCCATACTCTTTCTTTAGTTTTTTGGTTAATCTTTACCTGAGGATAATTTTTCACACTGATTTTTAGAGAGAGTGGAAGGGAAGGAAGGAAGGAAGGAAGGAAGGAAGGAAGGAAGGAAGGAAGGAAGGAAGAAAGAAAGGAAGGAAGGAAGGAAGGGGAGGAGGCGGAGGAGGAGGAGGAGGAGGAGGAGGAGGAGAAGAAGAAAAAAAAAAGAGAGAAAAACATTGATGTGAGAGAGACATATCAACTGGCTACCTCCTGCACACACCCTGACCTGGGCCTGGGATTGAACCTGCAACCCAGGCATGTGCCCTTGATTTTGACTGGGAATAAAACCTGAGACCCTTTGGTGTGTGGGCCGATGCTCTAACTACTGAAAACACCAGCCAGGGTGAAGTCCATACTCTTAACCGCACTCTCTAGATGCCGCAGAGAGCTCAGAGAGGCACTCATGTCTGCCTGAGCCTGAGCCTGAGTCTGGGGGAGGGGGTCAGCCCCTGCTGGCAGTGGGCAGCCACCGGCTCGGGTTCTGTTCACGCAGTCTAACATCAGGCCTCTGCTGCTGCTGCCTCAGAGCAGCTGCCCACTTCAGGAGCGTTACCTGAAGGCCTAGGATACCAAACAGAACAACTTAAGTTGAACTCTTTGGAGGAGGGGGTCCCTTTATACGTTGGGGTTAACTCAATGAACTGAAAACACTGAGAAATTAAAGGTAAGACAGTCGACTTCACTCACAAATCTGATACTCCCTGAGTTTTAGGCTTCCTACGCAGCGGACTGGCGCACTTGCAAACCTTCTCCCTTTCAGAGCTGAGAGAGGCGGCGAGAAGAGGAGGAGACTTGCCTTGATCTTGGTGCCAGGGCGTGGTATCCGAGAGGGGCAGGAGCATTCAGACCAATGGTTTAAAAACCCAGGATGTACGCAGCGCTCTGTTCATGAACAGGTTCTCACACTGCTCCGGTAACGATCTACGTTATTTTTATTTCGATGTTACAATGTAAAACTAAGAATATGCTCTTTATGCTTTTAGATCTTATGCAATGATAGAACCGAATGAGGACGGCATATACACAACGATCCAGATGATACATTCAAAGTAGGAAGCGTCAGTTCTTGTGATGGATGTCGCTTCGGGGACCCTAAGTTGCCACTGTTGTGCCTTGTGGGTCGAAGCCACAGGCAGATGCCATTGTTGCAGGTCATGGATAACACTGGCCAAGAGATTGAGTTACATGTTTCATGTTTGTTGACTTGGACCGTGAACAAGGTGGACCCCCTCCCTGGAGTCTCTCTTGTTCTTTATTTTTTATATTTTTTTATAATGTACTAGTTTTTTTGGCAGAACCAATCCAAGTATACCCTGAAATGCATGACTTAGAAATTTAGTTTCATCAAAATAAGGGTCGTTTTGTATTTTCTGCTAACTTGGTAGATACCAAGATGGAATCCAGAGACGTGCCCGGCACCGTGCTGCAGGGCAGACACCTGTGATGACTCAATTCCCCCAGCATTTGCTTCCTCCCAAATGACTGTGAAAGTCCTGTGTGTTCGCCTGCCGTGACTTCCTGTAGCAGAAATATATCAATTACCTAATAGCCCCTCTTCTGTCCTCCATCATTAGGCTGTGCCACTCGAATAGCAGAGGACTCTGATGTGCTGGGTAATTTCTGTGATGCCAAACTGATTTATTAGCTACTCTAAGAAGTGATACTCCTGGTCTATGAAAATGTCACTCAACTGTGAACTGTCATGGCCAAGGAGACGTTCCGCTTTTGCACCTGGTGATCGATTCCAACACAGCGCAAAGTGGGGACAAGACGGATGTTGTCGACTAGACGGATGTTGTCGACTAGACGCTGGCCCGATAAGCCTCGCAGATGTTTAAAGTTGGGTGGTGCTGGTTCAGAGGGTGACAAGGTGAACAGCAGGGCCGAGAACACAGGTGCTGAGGCCTCTCAGCAGTACTAAGTTGTTAGGCGGTCGTTTAGGTTCTATATACAAATAATCTTCACAAACAGTGTAAGGTGGCCATAGAAATGGAAAAGTTATCATAAAAAATAAAACACAAAATTCAAGAAGGTAGTAGAATTTGCAAATCCTCGAGTCATCTGAGAATCACCAGGAGTCTGTAGATTTTAGCACAAATAGCCCTGTTCAGACTAAAACTGCTTCATGCAAGTCAGTCTTCCTGCTAGAACAAAGAAGGGCTCGTCAACACTTTCCTTAAAGGGTAAGTGTTATTAATGGATCAATGAGCATGAGTCAGTTCCTTAAAACTTAATTAAAATACAACTTCTTGGGAGCCTATCTTTTGTGTAATGCAAGAGTGAAATCCTCTCATTTTCTCCCGTGGGGAGAGGGGAGGGCGGCTGGACTGGCACCACAGAGCAAAGCTAACCCAGTGGTTTTGCAGTTGGCGGTCCTATTTTGAGACCAGGGCTCCTCTTCCTACAAGGGTCTACCTTCCCATCTGACACAGACTGTGGCAAATGCTACCATAAGAGTAAAGCTCAAGTTAAGAAAATGACAACGGCAGGGGGTTCCTGGTCTGTCGAGAGGCCTCTACGAGGTGGTTCCGCCATCATAGCAATGAGCTATTTCCCCTGAGCTCTGACTACTGGGGGATTTTACAGTCATTGCACTGGAAAGGTCTCGGCCTCTGTGTTCCACACAAGGACCGACTGCAGGAGGAAGTAGTGCTGCCTGACAAAGGGGCCACCCCAGCTCTGTGCCTTGAACAACACTGATGCCGGGGTGGAAGTGGCCGCTGAAGGATACAGCACTCGTTAGAGGGGCAGGGACTGCAATCCAGAGTGTGTGCAGAGAAGCAAAGCCTTCCGTGGACATTAACCAGCGCAGACCCATTGCTGCAACACAGTTCTCCACACACATGCTAAGCAAAGGCTGAGAAGGTCTCTCTCTCTCTCTCTCTCTCACACACACACACACACACACGTGCAGGCACCCATGTGTGGGCCAATGCTGTGTGGAATACAGGTGTGGACCAAGATCATTCCAGAAGTATCAGTACTCTGCAACGAGTTAAAGGTGGTCACTGGTTTTTAAGAGAGCAAGACCTTGGAACTTGGTATTAGAACCTACAATACAAGATGACGCGATGCAAATCAATGCAGTTAATTACGAGCAGTATGCAACCATGTCAATGTAACTAACAGCAATTGGGCCGAGTTTTCACCACCCAATGGGACGTTGGCCATTCTCATGAGTTATTTTCATAAAGTCGGAGTTAAGATTACATGGAGATATCTGAACAGCATGGACCCACTCCACCCTGAAATCAACACTGGCCGCCCACCTTGGGCAAAACCGAAGAGGTGGCTGGTGCTTGCTCACCATCGGCCATACCCAACGCAGCTTTAAGGAAGCCCATTTCCCTGAGTCTTGTCACCCATAGACACTTTGCACGGCGGTTGGTTTGTGAGTCTTGGCCCTGAAATGCTCAGGTGAACACACTTGTATAGCTGCACATCAACTACAAGGAGAGAACAGACATTGTCAAACACAGACAACACGGAATTGGGACCGCCACTATAGATGGAGCTTTTCCATCTCTGGGGTAAATCTGACGGCTGGTGACAGAAATGCACACCTGCCAGTGCTCCCCTCACAAACAACTGACAGTTTCGGTCCACAGCCGCCTACACCCCCCACAACCGCCTACACCCCACACAGCCGCCTACACCCCACACAGCCGCCTACACCCCCCATAGCTGCCTACACCCCACACAGATGCCTACACCCCACACAGCCACCTACACCCCCCATAGCTGCCTACACCTTCCATAGCTGCCTACACCCTCCACAGCCACCTACACCCCACACAGCCGCCTATACCCCACACAGCCGCCTACACCCCCCACAACCGCCTACACCCCACACAGCCACCTACACCTCCCATAGCTGCCTACACCCCCCATAGCCGCCTATACCCCCACACAGCTGCCTATACCCCATACAGCTGCCTACACCTCACACAGCCGCCTACAACCCCATACAGCCACCTACACCCCACATAGCTGCCTATACCCCCACACAGCTGCCCTGCCTCGGTTTCTCCAGCAATGCGGAGCTAATGCCCTGCTAAGCACCGGTTCCTTCTGCAGTCAAGTGCCTTTCCCCAGGCCTTATATATATTGAAACCCCTCCCATGATTCCCCTCCCACCACTGTCTACACTGACACTAAAATCTGGATTCAGCATCCCCAGCAACCTGAGGATACCTTGAAAAGAAGGGGACCGTGTTGTGTAAAGAAAGTGGGAGGCCTGAGAAACGGAGGCAACACTCTAATTTTTGAAAGAGGGACAAGGCAACGACCACGACCACCGTTGGAAGGGAAGGCTGAATGCTTTTCAGGAAGTAGAAAAACACATCCACCACCAAAGGAAGTTCCTTCAGCTTCAGCAAAGGGTGAGGCAAGGACACCCAATATAAATATGAAGGTTCGTGCATCACAAAACTGGTGGCTGGGAGCTGTGTGTGATGACACGGGGCTCCACAGGTTAGAGGTGGCCACCACATACATACATACAGGTTTGTACATATACACATACAGTATTGTCTATGCCACGTGTCTAAGCTCTCGACAGCCTACGGGGGTTGGGAGCAGCATTACTTTACCAAGGAGGAGGGAAGGCCTTGTGACTGCCCGGCGGACAGTCACTGGTAGAGCCAGACTCCGAATCAGGTCCTCTGACAGGGAGTTCTTCCTCTCTGCATTGTTAACGTCATCGCAGAAGTTTAGCCAAGCAAGGGCAATTCCTATTATTCAGTGGTCATTTGGGGGCAGTTTGCTACCTGGCCAAGAGCAGACTGATTAGTGGCTTTTTCAGGGAAAAGGAAAGGTGAAAAAATACTGTGAAAAGGTCCTCTTCCCTGTCTTTTTCACGCTGCCTTCCACCCTCCCTCACGATTTACAGGCTCACGAGTGAGGGATTGGGCGGCACTAAGACCTTGCAGAGATAAATCCCAGCCACCCTGAGGGTGCTGCCCACCCTCTCCTACATCCTCACTCTAGTGGCCCCATCTAAAAAACACTGCGATTCTATTTTGAAACATCTCTGATGGTCAAGGAATTTTTCCCTTATACTAATCTTATAAAAAATTTTTACTTAGGAGGATGGTTTTATTTATATGACTTTAGTATCATTACTAAGAAAATGAATTACCTTACAAATTATCATCTTTCTTTTTTTTAAAAATGGGAATGTATTTCTGTCATAACATTCTGCATTCTTTAATTTCTTTTTTTCAATTACAGTTTACATTCAATATTATTTTGTGTTAGTTTCAGGCATACAGTATAGTGATTAGACAATCATGTGCTTTACAAAGTGTCGCCCCCTCCCCCCCATATGGTTCCCGTGCCCACCTGGCTCCATACATAGTTATCGCAATGCTATTGACTATATTCCCTGTGCTGTACTTTACATCCTGTGAAGATTTTGTAACTTCCACTCTGTACATCTCGACCCCTTCACCTTTGTCACCCAGTCCCCCTTACAATGATCTTAAATCCAGTTTCCCTGCAACCTCATCTCACCTGGCTCTGCCCCCCTCAGCTTCTGTGGGCCCCTTCAAGTTTTCCTCTTCTCTCGGGCCCCCACTTCCTCTCATTCCCGTGGGATGCTGAGATTTGTCATCGTCTCTTCCGATGGACACCTCACCACGTAAACAGCACTTCTGATGGGCTCTGGCCGTGTGGGAATACAAGGGCTGTCACTCCTCTTGATTTAGACACTGCCATTCCCCCATTTAACTTGGCCCATCTGTGGAGATCTCTGAAATTTCTGCCCTTTGGCCTGCTTGCCTTGATATTGTGCCGATTCTCTGTGTGTGCCACACCCTCCCAAACTGGCAGCCAAGGACCTTCTGCAGAGAAGCCGTGGAGATAGGCTCAGCCTAACCCATCCACCCCTCATCAGGGTTCCTCCAAAGCAACCCTGGGACTCAGCATGATGGGGAAACTTTCCTGTGAATCGGGAAAGGAATGAACTGTTTCTTCTTCTCAAGAGGCAGAAGTGGAGAGGGATGTGGGGAGAGATGAAGATAGGAAGCAAAGGACAGGGCTGACATTTAACGATGGAAGTGAATTTAGTATCATCCCATTTTCCTAAAAGTGTGTTTGGCTATCTTGCGAGTCTGCCAGACTTCTACTTATACATGCGTTGAATGAATTAGAATATAGACCCGATCCTGAGCTATGACGAGGCTTATGGCCAGAGAACAGAATCGGCACAATATCAAAATTAGAATTAATTTATTCTCTATTAAAGCATGAGAACCATGTGGGTGAGAATTTTATCTGTCTACAGCTTACAGCAACAGGCCCAACACCTTGAGAGTGGCTTGCACAAAGTAGACTCTCAATAAACACTTGTTGAATGAAAGAATGAGAATGAACTGCAAAAACTGGGAGGTGGGGCATGGAGAAATGGGAAGCGTTACTATCTGTCTTTCGTAGCAGGGAAATAGATGCGATATAAAGCTGAATTATGTAATTGATAAAAATATTGGACTCCAGTGACTTTTAGAGTCTCTTTTGTTAAGGCATCTTTAAGGAAACAATATGTTAGGTAGTAAGGAATCACTTATATGAGGTTCAGAATTCCTCCAGGGTTAACTCAGTTTCCCTTATTCTGTATATAAGTAAAATTGATCTGAATATATGTATTTTTTAAATTTAAAAAGGCATTAGAGCATGATCCCAATTTCATAATTTGTCTCTCTAGCCAGTTGGCATCTTCTTTTTCTTTTTCTGTGTATAGGTGTATGAATTATATATATACATTGTGTATATATTATGTATACTATATGTATATGTACAGAGTGGGGCACAAGTAGGTTCACAGTTGTTCCTGTGGAAAATAATACAATAATCTATACTAATAAAAGGATAATATGCTAATTAGACCAGGTTGACTAGACATCTTCTGGTCGTCCTGCCTTCCTTCCAGACAAAGCGACAGTGGCGGGGGCTGAGGCAGAGGCAGTTAGGGGTGATCAGGCTGGCAGGGGAGGGTAGTTAGGGGCAATCAGGCAGGCAGACAGGCAGAGGGGTTAGGGATGATCAGGCAGGCAAGCAGGTGAGCAGTTAGGAGCCAGAAGGGATTGGGTCTAGACTGGCAGTCGGACATCCCCCGAGGGGTCCCGGATTGGAGAGCGTGCAGGCTGGGCTGAGCCCTCCGGTCCCCCCATGCACATATTTTGTGCACTGGGCCTCTAGTGCGGGGCCGGGCCCCCTCCCCCCCCCCCCCGTGCACATATTTCGTGCACTGGGCCTCTAGTTAATAAACAATACAAGATTAAACTCTGTGTTTCGTATACTCACAACTGTAAAACCACTTTTGCCCAACCCTGTGTAGTTTTCATAGAAACAAATACTGCAATATTTCTTTGAATTTTACAAGAATAAAGCGAGAAATTAGTAAAAGTAGATACTGGTATATCATGTTATTGCTACAGATTGAAAAATGCCCAATAACTGGATTTTGTTTCTTTTAAAAGAAATAATTGATGATTATTGACAGAGTGTAGATCAAATGTGGCCTTGCTTATTTACAAAAGCCTTCTTAATCCAATTTGCCATGCCTTTTTCTCTATTGTCTTTCTTTCTAAAGCCTACTGTCACAGACGCTCCGGGCTCAAGTCTATTTTAGACTGAGCACGTGACCACATGCTAGTTAAGATGGCTCCATTTTAGGAGACCTAATTAGTGGCTATTAAGGCTCTCCTGCAATTTATAGAATCATTCCAAGCATTGCACCGAATATGATATTCCTTTACTCACCTAATTTCCTTTTTCTTTCTTATGCTGTGGACAAAGTAAACTAATAAACTGAGCCTACCAGGAAGTCTGGAGACTGAAGGGTCCCAAGTTTGATTCTGGTCAAGGGCACATGCCCGGGTTGCCTCCTTGATCCCCAGTAGGGGGCGTGCAGGTGACAGCTGATCCATGATTCTATCTCATTATTGACTAGAGGCCCGGTGCATGAAAATTCACGCATTGGAGGGGGGTCCCTCAGCCCGGCCTGCTCTTCTCATAGTCTGGGAGCCCTCAGGGATGGGAGGTGACCCAGCAATCAGGGGAAGGTCATGCCCCCATCACACCTCTGCTGCTGCCACTGCCGGCAGCATAAGCCTCGGCCAGCCCTGGTAACCTGTGCCTCGGGTGGCCCTGGGCAGCTGGGAAGCCGCCATCCAAGGCTTGCCTGCACTTCAGGCCCACCCTGGGTGGCTGGGCAGCCACCATCTGAGGCTTGCCTGCGTCTCGTGCCAGCCCTGGGCGGCTGGGGGTCTGAGGGCGGATCCAACTGCATCGTGTGCTTGCTGCCCCCCGGCTGGGCTAAAAGGATTGTGGGACTCCAGTGGCAGGCGCAAGAAGTGGCTGGACCTGCCTGAAGGTGGGTCCAGCTGCACTGAATGCCTGCCACCCCCTCCCCCTCCCCCCCTGGTGGGGCTGAAAGGACTGGGGGACTCCGGTGTGGCTGAGGGGACTGGGCGCTGCCATTTTGTGGCTATGGGCGCCGCCATATTTGTGATGGCATGACGGTCAATTTGCATATTCTCTATTTATTAGATAGGATGTTTCTATCTCTATCCCTCTCCCTTCCTCTCTGAAATCAATAAAAATATATTTAAAATAAATAACATGTATTTTCAAAGCCATCACATTCTCAGGGCACAGTAGAGAATGTAGTTGAATTTATATTTCTTGTTATTTTTGCTATGGCAGGATACATAGTGGAAAGTGATGAATTCAAGAGTCAGGAGACAGGTTCTGTTCTGAACCTCTCTATGACCTAGCTTCATTACCTGAGAACAGGAAGGTTAGACTAGATCCCGGGTTCCCAATCCTGCTTGCACATCAGCACACCTGGGGAGCTTTACCAACTAGAGATGCTTGCCCCCTTCCAAGTGTCTCACGGGAGCTTAGACACAGGAAAGGCTGAACAGCCCTGCAGGTTGTTCTAACGCACATCCGGATTAAGGACCATAGAGCCACTGGATCACCAAAATACCCTTGTTTGCATCACAGAATATCTTGCTGCAGGCTCAGTCCTGGCTCCTCAACACTCTGAGAAAAGTGGTAGCTAAATGGTGGCAGATTCTCATGCGTGTGTCTTGGAGATCCTCAGAAAGGAGAAGACAGGAAAACACCCTCGCCATCTAAGCAGATGCACTGATGATACCAGGACATAAAACTCTTTGTTCTACTGACCCATCCCTTGGGATTTGGTTTCGTCTTTGGAAGCATGAAGCTTTTGATTTGATTTGGCCATTAAGATAGTCTCTTTCCCTCCGCTTGCTCTAACTGTGATGGTGGAGGTTTGCATCACTGCCAAATGGACTTGTAATGTTATTAGCAGCTGCTTCCCAACCTTTGCCCATCGGCAGCTCAGGGAGCTGCCAGAGAAGAGTGTGGAAGGCTTTGCACATTCTTCAGATGGGTTCTGTTCTGAACCTCTCTATGACCTAGCTTCATTACCTGAGAATAGGAAGGTTAGACTAGATCCCGGGTTCCCAATCCTGCTTGCACATCAGCACACCTGGGAGCTTTACCAACTAGAGATGCTCGCCCCCTTCCAAGCATCTCATGGGAGCTTAGACACAGGAAAGGCTGCACAGCCCTGCAGGTTGTTCTAACGTACATCCGGATTAAGGACCATACAGCCACTGGATCACCAAAATACTCTTGTTTGCATCACAGAATATCTTGCTGCAGGCTCAGTCCTGGCTCCTCAACACTCTGAGAAAAGTGGTAGCTAAATGGTGGCAGATTCTCATGTGTGTGTCTTGGAGATCCTCAGAAAGGAGAAGACAGGAAAACACCCTCTCCATCTAAGCAGATGCACTGATGATACCAGGACATAAAACTCTTTGTTCTACTGACCCATCCCTTGGGATTTGGTTTCGTCTTTGGAAGCATGAAGCTTTTGATTTGATTTGGCCATTAAGATAGTCTCTTTCCCTCCGCTTGCTCTAACTGTGATGGTGGAGGTTATGTGGCTCTCGAGCCACAGTTTGCCGACCACGGATCTAAGCAGATGCACTGAGGATACCAGGACATAAGACTCTTTGTTCTACTGACCCATCCCTCGGGGTTTGGTATCGTCTTTGGAAGCATGAAGCTTTTGATTTGATTTGGCCATTAAGAGAGTCTCTTTCCCTCCACTTGCTCTAACTGTGATGGTAGAGGTTTGCATCACTGCCAAATGGACTTGTAATGTTATTAGCGGCTGCTTCCCAACCTTTGCCCATCGGCAGCTCAGGGAGCTGCCAGCGAAGAGTGTGGAAGGCTTTGCACATTCTTCCCCACATTGCAGCCAGGCTGCCTAGTAGCTTTGGGAAGTGTCAGCATGGATAGACTGAACCACCTCCCCCAGATCCCCTCTCCCCAGTGTTTCCAGTGAGGGTGGGCCACCAGAGACACTGTTGTGAGAGAATGGAGGTAGAAGTGAGGGCGCAGTGGTTTTGCAGCTCACACATGTCGCTCATCTGTGGGCTCACCTTCCATTGGCCAGGCCTGCAACTGTTGCACCTTCCCCTAGCTCCTGGGCCAGGTGTGTGCTTATCTCTGCGATGCTGGAGCCAGTGTGTCTGGCAGGACAATTACATCACCAACGGAGGCCGTGAACACTGACATGGGTTTCAGTCGGTCTTCATGGGGCCGAGTGTGTGTGTGGGGGTCCCAGCTTGTCCTTGCTGTCCTTGCTTCACTCCCATCTTCCCTTGCTGACTGCTTGCCCTGCGGACTCTGAGCTCCAATATTGGATGATCAGATGTGAAGACAATAGCCCTACTGCTAACTAGCAACCACAACTGCATAGCGTCAAATTCCTGTAACAACCACACACACACACACACACACACACACACACACACACACACAAGGGTGGGCAAAAGTAAGTTTATAGTTGTGAGTATGCGAAACAGAGTTTATTCTTGTATTATTTATCAATTATTGTATTAATTGTCTCCTTCTTCTTATTATTTCATATCCTTACTTATGATTTACTTTTTAGGCAATGCAGGCTGGTAATTTACTTACTTTTTCCCACCCTTGTATGTTCATATGTATACTTATAATGATATTTGTTATGAGTATATAAACGTATACACACACACACAAATACAAATAATGCTATATCCTATCCTAGTGGTTCTGCTTCTCTGATTGAACCCTAAGTGATCTTTTCAAAGTTCCTATCTGGTCAGGTCATTTCTCTGTAAAGCCTTCAATGGGTTTACCACTGCTCTTGAGACCAAAGCCCCTATTAGCCCTCCAGCCTTACACCATACCATGCCCCTTCCTTCTCTCTGCTCAGCCACCGGGATCATGGGTCCCATGTAATTGCTTGGCTCTCTCTTTTCAGCTCTCTTTACCTGGCTAGCACTTCACCTGGCAGCTCATCTTTCATACCCAGTGTAATTCTCCTGTGGTGATCTTTTATGTCACTGTGAACCTCGCCTCTGAACATCATCATGTACATGATTGTTCTGTGGGATTTCTTGCTGATGTTTCTCTCTTCCATTGGGTTCTAAGCTGGGGGGTTGGGGGCTATTTTTTGCTTTCCGTTGTATTTTCCCTACACCCCATACCTTGGTTGGCTTGAAATTAACGTACAAGAAGTATCAGTGGAATAAATGAATGAATACAAAATGCTAGACAGATGAAAGAGATGGGGGAGAGCAGCAGGAAATGACCGAGGGATGAGCTATAAAGGAGTCAAGGCTGGGAGAGCAGCCAGGCCTGGGGTCCATCGGGGTCAGCTTCTGTGGGGAAG
>NW_005357962.1:1419180-1427428 GCF_000412655.1 Myotis brandtii | reverse complement strand
TTGTTTTCTTGATCTGAGTTTATTGAAAGTAACAGTAGAATTTGGAAATGTATCATTCCCTTCAGAATAAATTAGTGTCCATGGAAGAAAAAGGCAATGAACACATTCATCAATGATGGTTCTGTTTTCACCTTCCTTTTCAATGGCAGTATATTACTAGTAAAACTAGAGGCCCAATGCACAAAATTCGTGCATGCATAGGGTTCCTAGGCCTGGCCAATCTGTGGGGTGACCAGCGGGGTGATCGGGGGCCCCCCGCTGGCACTCACCTTGGCTGGCCTGGGGCCTGCAGGTTGGGGGCAGATCCTGCATTGAGCATCTGCCCCCTGGTGGTCAATGTGCATCATAGTGACCGGCCGTCCCACCAGCTGTTCCACCTTTCGGTGGATTTGCATATTAGGCTTTTATTATATAGGGAAGCTTCCTGCCCCTGGTTTTAGTTGATGTAGCTATGTGCCAGCATTTGTTAAGGTGTGTTTGCATTTCACAGTCTCTGCATCCAGCCTAGCACATTGCCCTCCTGAGCTATGGACACAACCCTGGAACATGTGGTCTGATGGAAAGGTTCTAGAAGATCTGTGGCCCCAAAGGAAGTAGGACACTTGGTTTTAGTCCTTGATGCCAGCACTAACTAGCCATGAGACCTTGGAGAGCTCACTGAACCATCTTCTCTGAGTCCATTGGACCAGAAGATCACAAAGGACCTTGAACTCAGGTGCATTATTGATGCTAGGGTTTACCTTTCCTGGCAGCAATCATGGCAAATGGTTTTCATTAGTTAAATACAACAACTTTTGGGAAGACTGGTGGGTTAGCTATATTTATGAAATTACTAGTTATTGCGATCTTTCCTGAAACATTTTTTGAGACACATTGATTGGTTGAGACACATGCCCTGACCGGGCCGGGGAGTGAACCTGCAACCCAGAACATTTTTTGAGACACATTGATTGACTCCCACACATGCCCTGACCGGGCCGGGGAGTGAACCTGCAACCCAGGTACATGCCCTTGACTAGGAATTGAATCTGTGATCCTTTGGTGCATGGGTCAATGCTCCAACCACTGAACCACACCACCCAGGACTTCTGCGTAAGCATTTTAAATCTAAGTATAGCAATCTTTTTTGCATGAAAGTATCCTCAAACTTTTATTTTACAGAACAATTATGGTTTATAATTAAAAATGTTCATAACTGACCCAATATCCTCTTTCTTCTCCCCATTAAACCTTCTCATTACACCAGGAGGAGTTAGTGCTCCTCCAGGCACTGCCGATGTGAAGGGCTTCACTTTCCACTAAGAACTGTGGCTTGTTACACTCTTTTGGAATTCATCTACTTTAAGGACCCATTTATTTTTTATGGATTTTTTTTTTTGCAGTTTCCCTACACTTGGCTGTTCCTACCATCTGTCGTGGAGCCCCTGACTTTGCCAGCCTATTAACCCCAGCATGAGCTCTCCCTGGACCCTGGCTTTAAATTCTAGTTTGACTTTTATTGTTAATTTGAGGATGTGCAATTGAATCGGAAAAATTTATGAAAATGAATTAAAAATGTGTCATTTCGTTAATGTGACTCTAAGATTTTTATTCCCATGGGACAGACTTCTACTTCTACTTTTACTTCATTAATTTGCACAAAAGCATCTAAACTTGAATATACGATCCCCTCTCCCCCCAAGTCTTGAAAAACAGTTTGCGTCTAAATGACTAAAAAAAAAATACCTAACTAAATGACTAAAAAAACCCTTAAGCATTGGTGGATCTTGGGAAATGAAAATTATACCACTCAGGATGTTACAGCTCATGACAATTAGTGTCCAAATATTCCCTGGACCTGTGTCAGGCCCCAGGGATCTGGATGGGTCACGGGTGATCCAGTCCTACTCTCAGATGTTGGAAGGGCCTTTATAAAGTATCCCTGGTGTCATTAGGGAATATTTTGATAAATTAATTCAAGTGACTTTCCCCGCCACACTTCCGTCACTCAGTGCATCCTGTCCTTCACCTAGGGGGAAGCCAAGAGGAGGGGACCCAGCAGAACTAGGGGACCAAGAGTCAGTCCTCCACATCTGAGTCTCAAAAGCCCATTCATTCTTTGGGGGCCTGCCAGCAAAGCAGTCTATGTGAGGAATGGTGGCAAAGGAGAGAAACGAAGGCAGCGAGAGGCCAGGCACCCCTGAGGGGCCCAGGTACCCAGAGTTGATAGAACAAAGATTTGGGCACCTGGGATATGGATGATTTGCACGCCTCCACCTCCCAAGGGAAATACAGGCAGTCGGCAAGGTCCCACAGCTCTCTGCACCGAGGTCCACAAGCTGAATGTCTAGCTTGGTATAGGAGCAGAAACACTGTGTCCAGTAGATTGACTCAAGATGCCCGGCAACATTTCTCACAACTAAGAGGAGTAAATTGAGTATTTTATGCAATTCCAAAAAAAGTACCAATGAAGCAGGCGCAATAACAAAAACAATACTACTACTACTACTACTACTACTACTACTAATAACTGGAAACATTTACAAAACACATATAGCTTTTACTATGGGCAGATGCCACTGTAAATATTTTATATGTTAACTCATTTAATCCTCCCAAAAGTAGGTACTATTATTATTAATAGCTGTCATTTATAGCTGAGAAAACTGAGGCACAGAGAGGTTTAGTAAAATGGCCAGGGCACACAGCCAGGAATGAGTGGAGTTGGGATGCAAACCCAGGGAGTCCAGCTCCAGAGTCAAAACCGAAGAGGCCTTGGAGCCAGAACAGAGAGGATGGAGCAGGGACTGTGCAGGCTGGAGACCAGGTAGGATGAGACCGCCTAAGGGATGCTGTTGTGGGGAGCTCCTGCCCAGTTTACATTGTGTTGGCCCTTCTTGCACCGACTTTGCTCATATACAAATGCTTCCCTCGGGGGAGTAGGTCACGGGACTGTGCAGGCTGGAGACCAGGTAGGATGAGACCGCCTAAGGGATGCTGTTGTGGGGAGCTCCTGCCCAGTTTACATTGTGTTGGCCCTTCTTGCACCGACTTTGCTCATATACAAATGCTTCCCTCGGGGGCAGTAGGTCACCATCAGATATGATTCTGCAATTATTTCCATAGGGAAGTGAGACAAAAAGATAAGGGGTGCCATCGGTGCTGGGACTAGGAATAGAAGGCAGACAACCACTGCTGCCCAAGACGACAATGGCCATCCTTCGATCCACTTCCTACACATGCCCCTGACCTGAGTAAGAAAACCCCAGCGACAACTCTCGGAAGAGCTGTCCAACAGCATGAAATCCCTACGTTTGCCAGGCTCCCCGGCAAGAACGAGTTCTTTCAGAGCCTTTGAGGAACTTCTTGATGATAAAATGGAAGGTCAACTTGGGACGAAAGTTTTCTCCCCCGCTTTCTCCCCCCACTCCCCACTCATGACTAAAGGTGTATGAGATGAAAAATAGATTGGGGCCGTGTCAATAAATTAAAGGGAAGTCTGGGAAATGTACTGCCTTTCCCACGTGTCCCATTGGGATTCTTTGTTCAGCATTATGTTGAAGATCAAAGCCACACCTAACCCAGGAGAGAAGAGGCGGGGAGGACCCTGATGGCCCACTGGGTGAACATCTTGGCCCCATCACCAACTGACCGCCAGCTTCCCCTTCATCAGAAGGGCCCGTGTAGCTATGCTTCACTTCCCTGATTGGAGCATTGGATAAGAAGACATATAAGTACAGGTTAGCCAGTAGCGAACTCCCAACAACACGGTTCCTGCTATGTGATTTAAGTCGCACATCCCCACTGCCTGAAGTTTCTTTCTCAAGAATTCTTTCATAAGAAACGCGGAGGAGACTTGATTCCCGAGGGCTGAAATGCCCCCTAATGTGCACACCGTCTGTTAGGATAGATTTGTAGCAGCAGCAGTCTTCAGACAATTTCCTCATGTTATCCCCAAAAGAATTCTGAAAAGCTAAGCAGCCGATGACATATTTTTAACATAACACCTAAACATTTAAAAAGATGTTGAAGTGGCTGCAAGGATATACTTTCAGATGTAATGTATGCGACACCCAAGCTTTTAATATATTTTGACAAAACCTTGGCGATTCAAATCATTCAGTTTATGGAAAAGGACTGTCACATAAGCAAATTGACATGCGAGGTGTGCTCTTAGGCAGACCAAGCTTAGGAAAATAGTGGAAGTTGAAGATCTTTTTTTAAAAAAAACCAACTTTACAAACCATGTCCCCTCTCATTAAAGGACCCTCCCCATCTTTCCCTTAGCTCTAGATTCCCCCCAACACCCCAGGGAGCTGAAAGGAAAGCAGGGTCCCCAGTTATAACATCTGGGGCACATCACTTTCACACCCTCTCTTTGCTGACAATAAATAACCAATAAGTGAACTTCAATAAAACAGAACCATCTGTGAAAGGCACAAATTAGGTAACCACTATATTGTACCTCTCAGTAACATAATGGGTCATTTTATTGATTTTTGTTTTTATTATTTTTACTTTTTTAAAACCAAAAAAATGACAAAAATAATTTCGTTTTAAATCTGTTTCTAAAATTCAGTATTTCATGCATGAATTAAAACTTCACCAAACAAACATATGACACCCTGCAGTTTTCACTGTTCTCAATTTCAAAGGCAAATTTTAAATACAAATATAAACTCCAAGTGACCGAACTGCAATAACCTCAGTTCTGTTTCTTCATCTTCAAAATCACTGTGCCATCAGCATGTACTTTAACCTGTGGTATAAATAGCCAAGGAGGTTTGAGACATGAACTGTTCCTAATTCTAAACTTTTTAAGCACTTACTCTCGAAATGAGTGCACGTCACTAAGTGTGTGGGGTCCCCTATACCTGTTGGTTCTCCGAGTTGACTTCCGTGAAGAATATGAGGTTATTTAGGACAAGAGGCCCGATGCAGGAAATTCGTGCAAGGGGCTCGGCCCCCGCTGCCAGGGCAGCTGCCTCTGCCTTGGCCCTTGAAGCCTTGGCTTTGTCCAGAAGGTTGTCTGGAAGGACATCCAGTCTAATTAGCACATTAAGCTTTTATTATATAGGATAGGTAATTAAAATGTGCTCATTGGAAGCTTATATATATTATTATAACTCAATAGTAACTGTACAATTAAGAAGTCTGGGACCAACAAAATAATTTTGGGTGGGGAGTATTTCAACACTGACATTATTTAGAATTGCATAAAGCAGACTGAATTTTCTTATTATTTTAAAATTTTCTACAGACATATCTCCCCACTCCCAGCCCCTCTTTGCCGCTGCATTTGAAGTGCTTGGCTTCCACAGCCATGCCCGCTGTTCTCCAAGGATCAATAACCTTCCTTGGGGCGGGGGGAGTAAAACAGAAGGAACTGGGTGAGAGACCTTGGTAATGAAGTTCTATGCTTTCTTCCTTCACAGTCTTGCTTAGAGCAGGACATGTGGCCCTATGAAGGGAGGTGGCAGCTCCATGCAGGAACGTGGGATGCTTGGGCTGTTACTAAGCAGAATAGGTGGTCATCCTATATAATAAAAGGAAATATGCTAATTGACCCTCACACCGTCACAAAGATGGCGACACCCACATCCAATAAGGAGGGAATATGCTAATTAACTGCCACGCCCTCAAAGATGGTGGCACCCACAGCCACAAGATGGCAGTGCCCCGTCCCCCCAGCCATGCTGGGGCGGCAGGCATTCAGTCTGCGCGCCTGCCTCTGGAGTCCCCCAGTCCCCTCAGCCCCTCAGCCGCCCAGGGCCGACCCATGGTGCAGGCAAGCCTCAGATCTCAGCTGCCCAGCTGCCCAGGGGTAGCCCGAGGCACAGGCAAGCCTCGGATGGCAGCTGCCCAGCTGCCCAGGCCACCTGAGGCTTAGGTAACCAGGGCCGGTCGAGGCTTTTGCTGCCGGCAGTGGCAGCAGCAGAGGTGTGATGGGGCGTCGCCTTCCCCTGATCGCCAGGTCGCCTCCCGCCCCTGAGGGCTCCTGGACTGTGAGAGGGGGCAGACTGGGCTGAGGACTCCCCCTCCAGTGCATGAATTTTCATGCACCAGGCCTCTAGTTAGATAATAACTAGTGAGCAGTCTGAGGGATCATGTTGCAGGTTTATTTACAAAAGCTTGACAATGCAGGAGAAAGACAGGGCACCCAGAGTAAGACAGCCTGTTTGAAAATATATAAGCTTGAATGGTTTTCGATGGTCTCCTGTCTGCTAAAAGGCCAAAGTTAGATTTATGAGGCAGGGATCATCCAAAAGCACAGCAAAGTCCAACTCATCTTTTAAATGCAGGCATGTTCCTTTAGCTCCATTTCATGATATACTTTTATTTTTAGTTTATATTCCTTTGAAACTCCCTCCTTTCTCTCTCTCCCTCCCTCCCCTCTCTCTCTCTTTCTCTTCCCTCTCCCGTCTACACATGTCCACACACACTCTTGTGCATGCATATAATTTTTACATGGTTGTAATTATAACATATACTATATACAGTTATAAGCTCTAAGAATTTCATTGTGAAATTCATCATCAATATATACATAAAATGAATGTCCATTGATAGATGAGTGGATAAAGAAAATGTAGTTTTGTTCAGCCATATAATAGAAGGAAATCCTTCATGAGTGGACTTTAGATCGATTTTATTGCTGTTGTTGTCTAGTTTAATAAGGCAATAGAAGTTTAAAATAGGTGTTCCTTTCTTTATGTGGCTTATTATTGCTTTCACATTCACTTCTACCTGTAAATCTCCTAATTAGAACAAATTAAGAGTTCAAATAAATCAATGGATTGAAAGGTCAGGTAAAAATAATAGGGTAGAATCATATTAGGATAAACCAGACATTATCTCACAAATGAGGATATTAAGTTTGTACAAGGGCCTGTAAGCTTTGGAAAAAAAAGAAGAAGAAGAAGGAAATCCTGCCATTTGCAACAACATTGGAAGGACCTTGAGGACATGATGCTAAGTGAAATAAGTCAGACAGAGAGAGACAAATACTTCATGATCTCACTTATACATAGAATCTTAAAAACAACAACACACCACCACCAAACAAAAACCAACAAACTGAAATCATACAGATTGATTAGTACAGAGAAAAGATTGGTGGTTGGCAGAGGTAGGGTGTGGGGATGGGAGAAATGGGTGAAGAGGGTCAAAGGTACAAATGTGCAGTTAAAAAGTAAATAAGTCACGGGGTGTAATGTACGGCATGGTGACTACAGTTAATAATGACGTATTGCATATCAAAAAATTGTTACATCTAAAAGTTTTCATCACAAGGAAAAAACTATAGGTGTGGTGATGTTAACTAGACTTATGTCATTTCACAACATACATGAATATTGAATCATTATGTTGTACATCTCAATTATATCTCAATAAAAACACATATTCACTAAAGGTATGAAGTATAGATATATTTAAAGTATAGACATCACCATGCAATTCTAAACACTGGTTTCAAATGTATAATAACCGAATGACATCCTTAGACCCACTAACCAGTAAAGGTGATATCAGCATCTTTACAGCCCCTGTGCCTCCATCTCTCAGTGTTTCTAGCTCTTTACAAGAGCCAGTCCTGCTCCTTGAGTGTCTATTTTCTTTACCCCACAAGAGCTATGGTCATTTTCCTCCTAGTGTTTGTAGATTTCGTTTCCTACTATTTTGTTTAGGATTTTTTCATCTATGTTTATAAAACAAATTTCCCTGTGCCACATTGGCACTATCTAGTTTGGATAGTAAAGTTAAATTAATCTCAGAGAATGAGTTGGAGAGTGATTTGTCTTTTTTTTCTATTGTTTCTAAAAGTTTACATAAGATCAAACCTATTTGTTTATTGAATGTTGGCAAAACCCCTATGCAAAAACCTGGTTATTTATTTGTGGGGATATTTAAAAACATTCATTAAAAGGTTATACTTCCAAAACCCTCTCATTTCTGAAAAAATATCAGGTTAAATATGTGAAATTGCAGATATTGCCTAGTTTGGACATACAAGAATGGCAATTTCATATGGTCGGACCTAATAATTAGTCTACATGTGTAGATAATAATTCCAACATCTGCCATCTTCATGGGTTGAATTTTGCTATTTGTGCTTGCTGCCAACTTTCACTCATGTAGGTTTGTTTTCTTTTAAAAAAAATGTTTTTTTTATTGATTTTTAGAGAGCAAGGGAGAGGGATAGAGAGATAGAACATCGATGAGAGAGAAACATCATCGATTGGCTGCCTCCTATACTCGCCCCCCCCCC
>NW_005357962.1:1395948-1419163 GCF_000412655.1 Myotis brandtii | reverse complement strand
TGGAGATTGAGCCAGCAACTCGGGCATGTGCCCTGACCAGGAATTGAACTGTGACCTCCTGGTTCATGGGTCGACACTCAACCACTGAGCAACAACGGCTAGGTTAGGTTTGTTTTCTTGCATTTCTGGTGATTTTTGTTTTTTAGGGGACTTTTCGAGATCCATATTTACAGTGTGCTCCTCCAGAGATGAGATGTACTTGCTTCTGCCAGCACCTTAGGGCAGAACCAAAGTGGAGAACTTTATATTGTTGCTTGGCTCTTCCAGGTCACACGGGGTTGGGTAAGACACCAAACCAGCAAGAGGAGATTTAGGATCTTAGATTAGGAATTATCTAGGGAGATTTTTCCCTCCTTTCTTTCACTCTAATAATAACCAAGACTAAAACAAGTATTCCCATCATCTCCCAGTGATGGCACTGAAGTGACTGTCTCCTTCTCAGCTTGGTTGCCTGATACCCACATGCGTGAGCTGCCCCGTGGTGGTCAGTGTGCATCATAGTGACTGGTTGTTCCGCCCTTCAGTCGATTTGCATATTACCCTTTTATTATATAGGATATGAATGCAATGAGGTACGGACATGAAATGACTACTTTTCCCCTATCCCTGTCCTCAAACATGAAAAGTCAAATATTTTTTGCTCTTTTTAGTGATGTCTTAGGTGGACTCTTTAGCTTTCTGGTTACTTGCAATTCAGTTTAAAATTTAAATCCAAATTTGACTCATTTCTTTCCCTTTAACCAGCCGTGTCCATAGGGTCTTGGGGTGGAGCAAGATGAGCTCTGCTTCATTTCTCCTTTCTCTACCTTTTCTTCAATCTCCACTGAGATCCTTCCTTGAGCTTTCAGGAGTCACAGAGATTCTGGGGGTCAAGATTCCACATCTTTCTCCTTGGGCATCATACCACCCTATGGTCCCTATTTTCCAGCCCTCCTCACTTGTTTTAGAGGAGGAAATACTTAGATTTATGGAGTGTTGTTTAGGAAAAGTTATGAACAGTGAGTGAGTCTTGTAGAGTGCCCTCTTTGGACTCTCCAACCCATACTCCACCCCAGCAGTTTGCTTATATACATCAGGATAAAGATGGGAATGCTTTAGATAAGGCTGATAGCCAAGTGTTAGCTATGATGAGCTCAACAAATGTTGCTGTCATCATTAATTCTCAGGAAAACAATACCCTAGGAAAATATTACCTGAAGAATCTATAGGGTAGAACTCTGCAGAAGATCCTGCCTCAATACTATTATTATTTTTTAAAACCTATGTTTTCATTGATTTCAGAGAGGGAAGGAGAGAGGGAGGGAGGGAGAGAAGGAGAGGGAGAAAGAGAGAGAGAGAGAGAGAGAGAGAGAGAGAGAGAGAGAGAGAAAGAGAAAGAGAAATAAAGAGAGAAACATTAATGATGAGAGAGAAACATTGATTGACTGCTTCCTGCATGCCCCACAATGGGGATTGAGCCTGCAACCTGGGCATGTGCCTTGACCGGGAATTAAACTGTGACCTCCTGGTTCATAGGTTGATACTCAACCACTGAGCCATGCTGGCCAGGCAATAATATTATTCCTGGATCTAGAAAATGATGTCTTAGAACCCAAAACTAGATTAGGTGTTATCATCCAAGTTTTATATAAAAATAACTCAAATTTCCTCTGGTTGCAACTGAAGGTAGAGTTAGGCTTTATTTGTGTAAAACATGCCTTATGGAAGTTGATATGTTTAAGACCAAAAAAAACCAAAAACAAAAAACCACACAAAACAACAGTTGATATGTTTAAGACAAATAAAAGTCTTCATAGATGACACAATGACAACTTCTAAATTTGGCTTTAAATTTTTAAGTATATAGTGCATGCCATAATTACTTTTAAATGTCATTAAATTTTTTTGTGTGTTGCCAAAAATTATAGCTTTATCTGGTGCCACTGTACTGAGTAGAACAAAATGATAAAATCAACTGCATAAGGAGCTAAGCTGAATATTAATGGTCTCCATGTTCACAATCTTTGCATAGACTTCCTACTAGCAACATGATTTTGCTAATCTTCCTTCCAGCAACACATCCAGCCAATTTAGTGTATAGATCCTATGAAGCAACAGTTGATTCAATAAAATCAATAGTCGTTGCTAACCCACCATCCTTTGTTATAGGGCAAGGAGCCTACACTAGTTTCCTGATTTTTACCTTTGAAAAGTCTCAGTGACCCTGGGCCAATTACATTTAATTAATTAACGGACTTCAGTCTCCTCTTAAATTTTATCTCACTCTGAAACAGACCTTTTAATGGGTGCTGAAAAAGAAATTCAAGAGCACAAATTAGAGGGCCATGTGGTATATTTTCACTTTTAATAAGTGAACTGTCTTTTCCTTCTTTTATTCCACTTAGCATTTCTTCTCAAAGGGGGAAAAAATCAAACAAGAAACATGTGAAAAAGATGAATGGATGTGACATTCAGAGTAAGATATTAATGGCACAAAGGCCAAGAATATCAGAGTTATGCCTTTTGCTTTCACAGTATAACTTGACAGGATTTCTGGATGTTGTTGCTAAAATGAACTTCATTAGAAGAAAGCAAAAACGCATGAATTCAAAGAAAATGTGTTATAGCAGAGTTATATTTGTTAAGGCAAACATAGCATAGTCAATATTTAATTAAGCTTTGTATTTTTCAGCGTTGGCCTCTCAGAGGCTAGATCCTTATTTCCATTAGTATTGGCTGTGCTACAAATGTTTTTGGAAGTCCTCTTTGAAGTTAAATTTATGAACCAGTTTATAAGGACAATGAAAAAACCAGCTTCATTTATTCAGAGTCATACCTTATTAAAACCAAAATTGGGACTTTGCATTGACAATTGACATTTCCTGGACCTTATTCACTACTCTGACTTCAAATTATTATTTTTTAAACATATTTTTGTTGATTTCAGAGAGAGGAAGGAAGAAGAAGAGAGAGATAGAAACATCAATGATGAGAGAGACTCATTGATTGGCTGCCTCCTACAGGCACCCTACTGGGGATTGAGCCAGCAACTCAGGCATATTCCCTGACCAGGAATCAAAGTGTGACCTCCTGCCTAGTTCATAGGTCAATGCTCAACCACTGAGCCACACCAGCTGGGCCAAATTACTTTTTATTAAAACGTGCTGAAGGCCTGGGGTGGGGGGTAGGGGTGGCCTGGAGGGGTCAATGGGGGGAAAAGGGGGACATATGTAATACTTTCAACAATAAAGAATTATTTTAAAAAATAGAAAAAAGACAAAAAAGGGGAAAAACCTTTTAAAGAATCATAAAACATTACATATAAATATGTACTGTTTGAATTATTTAAATAAAATATTCATGTTACCATAATAAAGGTTAAGAAAGTTCCCCCAGCACTCCAGGAGTGTTGAATATATTATCCTGATCACAGGACACTCCTGTCCTATAGAGGTAAATGGTAGTCACTTCTCTATTTCTGTGGTCACTTTCATCACCTCTTATATATATATATATCCCTCAATACTATCATTCCCTAGTTTGCTTTTTGAATTTTATGTAAATGAAATCATACAGTATATTTTCTTCTGCATTTGCCTTCTTCTGCTCAACATTCTGTTTATGGGATACAAACTATGGCCTGCCACTATTTTTATGAATACAATTTCAGAGACACAGCCACTCCCATCATTTATATGTTATCTGTGGCTATTTGGGGATTACAAAGGCAGAGTTGAATAATTGCAACAGAGACTGTATGGCTCACATTGCCCACAGTATTTGCCACTTGGCTTTAACAGAAAGCTTGCCAACCCCTGACTTAAAGATATTATTTGACTCAATTTGCTAATATTTTGTTTAACATTTTTTGTAGTGATTTTCACGAGAGACATTGTACTTGGTTTTCTTTTCTGTAACACCTTGATCTATTTTTGGTTTCAGGATAATCTTAGCTTCATAAAATGATCTGGGAAGTATTCTCACCTGGTCAATGTAAAATTAGTATTATTTCTTCCTTTAAATCTTTAATAGAATTTACCTAGGAAGCTAATATGGACTAGTTTTGTTCATGGGGAAAATTTTAACTATAAATTCAATTCCTTTAAACAGGTATATTCTTATTCAATTTTAAAATTCTTTATATGCCAGTTTTGGTAATTTCTTATTTTTACTGAATTTATTGGGGTGACAATGGTTAATAAAATTATATAGATTGGAAGTGTACAATTTTATAATATATCACCTGTATATTGTATTGTGTGTTCACCACCCAAAGTCAAATCTTCTTCCGTCACCATTTATCCCCCCTTTACCCTCTTCTACCTCCCCTCACACACCCTTCCCTCTAGTAATCACCATACTGTTGTCTGTGTCTATGAGTTTTTATTTTCTATTTTTGCTTCATTCCTTCACCATTTTCAATCATCCCCCAAGACCTCCTCCCCTCTGACAGCTGTCAGTCTGTTCTCTGTCTCTATGAGTGTGTTTCTATATTGTTAGTTTGTTTACTTTGTTCATTAGATTCCACATATAAATGAAATCATATAGTATTTATCTTTCTCTGACTGTCCCATTTCACTTAGCATAATTCTCTCCAGGTCCATCTATGCCATCGCAAAAGGTATGATTTCCTGTTTTTATAGCCGAGTAGTATTCTATTGTGTAAATGTACCACAGCTTTTTAATCCACTCATCTACTGATGGGCACTTGGGTTGTTTCAGTGCTGCTATCAACATAAGGGTGCATATATCCTTTTGAATTAGTGTTTGGGGTTTCTTTGGATGTAGTCCCACAAGTGGAATTGCTGGATTATAAGGCAGTTCCATTTTTTATTTTTTGAGGTAACTCAATACTGTTTTCCACAGTGGCTACACCAATCTGCAATCCCACCAACAGTACACTAGGGTTCCCTTTTCTCCACATCCTAGATAGCACTTGTTGTTTGTTGATTTACTGATAAACACCATTCTGACAGGTGTGAGGTGATATCTCACTGTGGTTTTAATTTGCATTTCTCTGATGATTAGTGACATTAAGCATCCTTTCATATTCTATTGGCCATCTGTGTGTCCTCTTTGGAGAAGTGTGTTTTCAGGTTCTTTGTCCATTTTTTAATTGGATTGTTTGTTTTATTGGTGCTGGATTGTATAAGTTCTTTATAAATTTTGGATATTAACCCCTTATCAGATGTATGACTGGCAAATATGTTCTCCTGTTCAGTGAATTGTCTTTTAATTTTGTTGATGGTTTCCTTTGCTGTGCAAAAAACTTTTTAGTCTGATGTAGTTTCATATGTTTATTTTTTTCTTTTCTTTCCCTTGCCTAAGGAAGGAGACATCTGAGAAAATATATTGTTATGAGAAACGTCCGAGATTTTACTTCCTATGTTTTCTTCTAGGATTTTTATGGTTTTGAGTCTTACATTTAAGTCTTTAATGCATTTTGAGTTTATTCTTGTGTATGGGGTAAGAAGGTGGTCTAGTTTCTGGCGGGGGGCGGGGGAGAGGCCATGATTCTTTGCCTCCTTATTTTTGGCTGCCTCTTTGTGTTTGTTTCTATGTAGCAGGTAGACTAACAAGATCAAGAATGTTGACTAATTGTAGGGTAACTCTCAGGTTTCCTAATCTGGTTCTCTTGTTTTCTCATCTGGGAGTATCACAGTTCAAGAGAAAATGGATGACCTAGATTAACCTAGGGGTAGATTCATTAGACCATCTAGAGGACTAATTAGAAAGCACTAAGTCCACACAGATCCTGTGAAGAACCACAGAAGATCAGAGCCAGAATGGATCATAGATACTGTTTAATCCAAGCCTATTAATCCACAAATGAGGAAACAGAGGGCAGTTAGGCTGGTGATGCCCAAAAGTCACCCATTTACCAGCTCAAGTCATACAACTAGCTTGTAGCCCTAAACCCTTTTACACAAAGTGTTCTGTTAATAAGTCATAGACAAATACTCAAAAATATTTATAACCACATAAAGCCATAAAAAAGAAATTTATAGGTGATAAATAGAGATAGAAATGTACACATAAAAAATGTGCTGAGATAAGCAGAATAAAAATGCATGTACATAGCATATAATCGGAACATTATTTGTATAATAAAAATTCGTAAGAAAGAGCCAGGTGGGTATACTTTTAAATCAGATTCATTTTTCTATTCTTAGATTTTGAGAAAGAGGTTGAATTGAGACTAATGGGTTAAAACTACAAGGAGGTGGGGTACGTTTCAATTTATTATAAGGAAGAAGTTTTTACAGGTCAAAGTTGTCCAAAGATGGAAGGAGAGATGACATTCACTGTTAGAGGCTATTAAAGCAGAAGGTGGGGAGCACTTTGCAGGAACGTGGTGGTTGTACTGATTTTCAAATTCAGACAGGTTAGATTAGATACTCTGGGCAGATGCTGAAAATAGAAGGTTCGGAGTCCAGGCCCATGGGGATGCCCTGGGATCTGTATTTTTAACAAACTACCCAAGCTATTCTCATGTTCAGTGGGAAGGCATCAGACACCTGTAAGGAACTGTTCCAATTCAGGAGTCTATAGTCTTCTGCATGAGTTAATGAAATTAACAGCATTGCAATGGTAGTGAAGAATCCATATTCTCTCTTTGGTTTTGTCCCTAACAAGCTGTGTGGTTTTTTGAGTACATTATATCATGTTTCTGCAAGAATAAGTGAGACTAGATGTATCTTATGGCTCTTATATGCTAGGAATTTATGTTTCTGAGGGTAGCCTGTAAGAAACTAACCTTCAAAGTCCCTGGAAAATTCCTCATGACATTCAGGTGATGGAGAATTATCCTTGAATAACTGTCTATTACAGATGGGAAAGGCCATGCAACCTGGCTGGTTTCCTGGAATTGGCAGGCATTAGGCCCAGGATATGTCTACCATAGTGATTTTCAACCATTTTCATTTCATGGTGCAGGTAAACTAATTACTAAAATTCTGTGGCACACCAAAATATATATTATACCTTTTGACAATCTGACAAAAAGATGAAAGGTATAATTTTGACTACCTGTGTGACCTTGAAAAAGTAATTTAGGCTCTTGAATTTGTAGTTTCTTCAATTACAAAATGGCGATAATAACAGTTCCTATTTTATAGGATTTTTGTGAAGACTAAATGAGGTGTAGCTCTAGAATTATGGTTTCAGTTGATGCTGTGATTGTTGTTGAAAGAGCCCTCCTTATTACTTGCTTAGACTCCCTCATCTAAAGATTCCCTAACTAGTCTCAACACTCCATAAATGTGTTTTAAATTCCAACTCCATAAACAAAACCATTTTGACTGAAACCTGGTATACTTTTCATGCATTTGGGCCTATGGAAAAAAAATCTTTTTTCTCCACCTGCAATTACTTTCCCCAGTTTTCTACTCATGTTTAAGGCCTAGTTCTAAAATTATTAATGTGGTAGATAATTATAATAATGGCCTCCAATGAATCATGTCTCCCCAGGTCAACCTGACATTGCTACTCCTACACCAGGAGGTGGAGTTGGTTTCTCCCCTCTCTTCAGTCAGGGCTGGTCTTGGGATTTGCTTTAAAGAATAGATTGTGGTGGACTTGACATTGTATGAGTTCTGGAGCCTCGGCTATAAGAAGCCTTATAGTTTTCATCTTCTCCCTCTTGGCACTCTGAGACTATCAGGCTGTGAAGAAGCCCAGTTCACCCTTTTGGGGGTACAAGGCAATATGGAGGAGAATCAAAGTCCCAGCTAAGACTAAGCATTGCTGCTAAACCAATGAGTGAGACACACCCTGTGGCATCAACTGAACTATCAGATGAGTAGGGCCTTATTGGTGAGACAGGCAGAAGAACTGCCTGGATTGCCAATTCATGGAATCATGATCATGAGAAATAAAGATTCATTATGGTTTGTGGTGGTTGGTTATGCAAGATACTGATATACATTCTTAGAGAAATGTTCTAGATAAACTCAAGAAAAACTCACCATTCTCTCCTCTGGGCTTTGTTCATTCTTCTATTATAGCACACAGCTCATATAATTATTGTTCTACCAGTGTCTGTTTCTCTCACTAACTTAATAGCTTTTGAAAGTAGAGACCAGGTTTCCATTCATCTTTATATCTGCTGTGGCTATTCTAGTGCCTGGTACCTAGCAACTGTGGACATTTATTCCCCTGGTCATACACTCACCATTTTCTGAAATGCTTTCACTTGATCTCTGGAACTCATGGTCAATCATAAGTAAAACATTTTATATCCTCCACTTTTCAGTCAATATTCCTTTCATCTTCTTATTCTTCCCCGGCGACCATGGTTCCCTGCAGCCCTCTTAGATGGCAGCTGTTTTGCCTCACATGCCTTATACATCATGGGGTTTGAAGGCAGGTAAGTGATCTCATGGCTTATGTTTCTTATGGCTTCTTTCAGACTGCCTTTATTCCCTCCCTCTTCTTTTTTTTTTTTTTTTTTTAAAAAAAACCCCACTCAACTTTGACTCCCATGACATCAGATTAAATGACCTAGACCTTTTGTTGTGAAAGTCATTTATTGATCCCTGGGCCTCTGTCTCTATAAAGATTTTAACCACAGATTCACAACCACCCTCTCTAACACTCTCCCAGTAGTGATTTCAATATCCAGATAGCTCAATCTACCAAAATCATGGCTACTTCTTTCAACTTGACTTCCTCTCTTCCACAGATCTTGTCCTTTATCCGATCTTAGTCATTTATTCCCTTGGTCATACCTTACTTGTTGTCACCACTAATATATTGCAACCCTAGATATTCCACTATCCAATCACCACCTCCTATATTTTTAGCTCTCTTACTCTCACCTCCAACTCCAAAACTCCTTTGCCACTGGACTTAAAATTTATTGTAACTACTACTCTTCACTGTTCCTTACCTATCTCATTATTCAGTCAAAATTTAATGGTCAATCCTTTTGGTTGTTCTCTTCCTCTTTCTTGATTTATCATACTCTTATATTTGATATAGCCCTAATTAAGTCCAACTTTCTACCTAATAGGTGCCCATATCTGGGGAGCTAAATTGGCTGGAGAAAGAATTGCCTCTCTTTAAATTCATACATTTTAATAATCTCAAGAGAGTCCTTAATGCTACCTAACACTCAAAACTCTATTTCCCTAGCCAACTAATCTCTTTACTTTCCTAGATTTCTCTTATAGCTTCTAATTTCTCCCCAGACCTTCAGCATCTTACCCTCTTTGCTTCCCATATTACTAAGAAAATAGAAACAATTAGAAGAAAACTTCTAAGAGCTCCTACCACATTTCTTTGCTTATTTGTACCTCTGTGTATCTATTACGAATCCCTTCTTTTTTCTATGAATAAATTGTACATCTTCCTAGCCAAGTCTTCCCACCTATCTATGCATTACATTCAATCTCTTACCTACTTGCTGATATCACTTGAATTTTCCCTGTTTCTCTTGTACCACTTTTCCCTTTTGACTGAGCCATTCTCATCATTATAAACATGTTGCCACTTTCATATTATTTGAAATCCTGCAAGTCCTGACCCCCATTTACCCATTTAAATACTACTGCATTTCTTCCTTTTAAGGAAAATTCCTTCAAAGATTAATTACACTCACTTATTCAAATTGCTTTCTTCCCATTCTGACTTGAACCAACTCCAATGAGGCTTTTTGCCCTCAATGCTTCATGGAATGTGCACTTATCAAGGTCAGCAATCAATTTTGATGTTGCTAAATTCAATTGTCGATTCTTAGTCCTAATCTTAGTTGATTTTTTTACATAGTAGATCAATTCTACTCTTCCTTGAATCACTTTCTTGAAAATTTGGCTTCCAAGAAACCATATCCTCCTGATTTTTCTTCTTGTCTCCAGCTACTCTTCCATTTCTTTTTTAATATTAAAAAAATCTTTATTGTTGAGAGCATTACAGATATCTTCCCCCCACCCACCTTTTTTTTTTTTTTTACCCATTGCTTCCCTTCACCTGGTTCCTACCCAACCCTAGGCCTTCACCATCCTAATGTCTGTGTCCATGGGCAGTGTATACACGAATATAGGTTCTTTGGTTAATCTCTTCTCCCTAAAAACTCCACCCCAAAACTACTGGATTTAATAAATGAATCTGGAAAAGTAGCAGGATACAAAATTAACAACCAGAAATTGACAGCATTTTTATACACCAATAATGAACTCTCAGAAAGAGAAACTAACGAGACAATCCCATTTACCATTGCAACAACAAAAAAATTAAGATACTTAGGAATAAATTTAACCAAGAAGGTAAAAGACCTATACTCAGAAAACTACACGACATTGAAAAAAGAGATGGAAGAAGGTACAAACAAGTGGAAGTATGTACTCCTCAATTACTTTTGCTGATTCATGTTAGCAGCCCACCACCACAAGCAGGATACAGAACAGTTCCATTGCCTCCTAAAATTCCCTTGCACTATCCCTTTGTAGCATATTCTTCCCATAATTCCCAATCCCTGGTAACCATGAATCTGTTCTCCAGCACTATAGTTTTTGAAATGTCATATAAATGGAATCATATATTATCTAACCTTTTGAGACTGGCTTCTTTCACTCAGAAAAATTACTTTGAGATTCACCCAAGTTGGTATATGTATCAATAGTCCACTCCTTTTTATTGGTGAATGAGCACACAAAACACACAACTGCACCCCCCAAAATAACGCAGAAAAACATTTTTAAAACCACTTCTTTTAGGAGTTCGAGTACAATAAGTTAAAAAACTTAAAGGCATTTTGTAGAATCTGAACATAAGACTTTCTTAAAGCTTTTTTGAAACTAAAATAAGTTCTTTAACATTTTTGTGCTTGTCTACATCCTGTAGGCCAGATTGCTGATGGGATAGCCTGTTTATTAATGCACCTGTTATTTCCCAGAATCCTTAATCTATACACAGAAGGTCTGGTCAGGCATGGTAAGACCATTCTGAATTATCAGCAAAGAGTAGCCTCTTCCTAGAAACCAGGACCACCCTCAACCGTAAGAAGCATGTTGAAGGTACCATCTTTACTATTCACAAATTCTTAGACACCCCCCAGATCACAATCAAGGCTACACAACTCTTCAGCCTTTCCCTGTTGCCTCCAAAACCTTATAAGAAGAATGTTTACCTGTGACAACACTGGGGATTTTGGAGAGAAAGCTCTTGACTGTTCTGATGGGCACACCCCCTGTCTTGTCATCTTGCATCTTTGTAATGATGTCTTCAATCTGAAAGAGGTTAAAGAAAAGAAGTGTTATTGTCTCCCACAAAGTAATAGTAAATGACACCTTTATAAATAGTCAAAATGTGGGAAGGCGCATGCCAACAATAGGTATCAGGAAATGTCAGTCAATACATACAGTAGTAGGATCGTCTGTAGACCACGTGTTGTGGGTGGGAGGATAGGGGATTACATACAATAGCATAAAGTATGGTCTGTAAGAATAACCCTCAGTTTAACAAGGTAAGGAGGGAGAAATACATAAGATTCTCGATAGGATCCAACATGGTTGTGGTGAAATCACTTCTCTTTTGCAAAATGGGTTCACATATATGTTCAACCATATGAATTTTCCATATTCAACTTAAAAATAGCAATTTCCTATAGTTTAACTAAATATATTACCATGCTACTGTTAGAAAGTATAGGCAGGGCTGAAGAAGCTGGAGGACAAGCCTCGGTGGTTGTGAGTGGTGGTGTGAAGGGGGCCACCTTGAGCCAGGGCTAAGGTAGAGCAAGGACAGGATTCTCTCCTTTAGGACTAAAGAAGACCACACTCTCAGAGAAAGACCACGATGGGCTGTGGCCTGGAGCCAGGGGAAATCTTACTGATGAAACCAGATACTATGCACATACATTGAAAACAGAATAGAGAGAGGTGATGGACTCTCAAGGTTACAGGTGCCTAAACTGGGAAACCAGTTTGTTGCTAAGAATTTACAACCCTGGGCAGAAATCTTTAGAATAGGGTGCAGGAGAATCTGTAGTAAGGACTTTTTGTTTGGAGAGTTAAGCGGCGGGGTGCGGGGGGGGCGGGGGGAGAGCAGCTGGAAAAGGGGAGAGGATAATGTTTAGCTTTCTCACACATTTTGTTTCCCTGAGCCACAAAGTATCTTTGAAACACCAGGATGGGTTTCCCGAGTTATTCCTTAATAGATTTTAAGTGTAGAAATTTAAACATACCTTGTCTAACATACTAGGAATGCAATTTGAGGGTAAGTGAATTTCTCAGTCAAGATGACCAATAACTTCTTTGAAATAAATAGATAACTTGCTAGAGACAAAGTTAGGATATCTTAATAATATATATGTATGTACATATACATATACACACACACAATAGGTAAAATATATTCAGAATTTATTGTGTGCTAGGTACCACTCTAAGTATTGCACACATATTACCCTATTTAATCCCCGTGATTATTTCATAAACTAGATTATACTATTATCATTATTTTTAGATTAAAATAACGAAGATTTAATGAGGTGTACCAATCAGGGTAGATAACATTAAGTTGTGGTAACAGATAACCCTCAAAATCATGATGGCTTACTAAAACCAAGTTTTTTTTTCTCTCTCCTGCTACAAGTCTATTACATACAGGTCACCAGGGGGACCGCTCACTGTTGTTACTCTGGGGCCCAGGCTGACGAAGCAGCCACCATCTGGGATGTTGCTGGTCATTGTGTAGGAGGGACAAAAGAAAATTCTGGAGAATTTTACACTGGTTATTAAATGTGAAAGCCCAGAAGTTACACAGAACTCATTTACTCACAATTCCTTGGCCAGAACTAGTTACATGGCACTACCCAACCGCAAAGGAGTCTTCTAGGTGCCAGGAGGAGAGGGAAACTGACCCCTGTGAGTAGCATCCATGACCACCACAGAGATTAAACAACCGGCCCCAGGTCACACAGCTACCCAGTTGTGGATCTGAGTTTGAACCCAGCCGTAGATCCCAGAGCTCAGGCTTCCACACACCTGGGTTGCTCTGCCAACTGATAAGATTCCAAAAAAACCCAGCCCAGAACGGGGACCATTCTCCCCTGGATATTTCTGGGTTTTCCTGAGAGGTACTACTAGTGAGAGGATATCTGAAGCTTCTGACATCTTAGGCCAGCGGTTGCCAACCGGTGGTCCATGGACCACTGGTGATCCGCGAGGTCCAAAAGGTTGGCAACCGCTGTCTTAGGCAATGGATGGATATGTCATGCTAGGAAAAAGGGTCATTCTCTGAAGACCTGCATTCTGTTAAATGACAGAAAAAGGATTGTCATTTACATTCATGTTCATAGTTTCAACTAGTGCCCCGCCTTCTGTCCTCTACACACAGCCCAATGATTTAGAATTGCTTGAGTATTACTGATAGTCAAGGAGAGTAATTCCTAGAAAAATGGACATTTTCAAAGTAATCTATGCTTTGATCTATTGTGCTATCTGAAACCCAACATTAGTTACATTGCTGCTTTTTAGGAAATGGCCTGAAAATCATGGGGAATTGGAGGGAAGCCAATATTTCAATTCGGTTAGAACCCTGACATCATTAGATGGTAATGATCTCCATTCTCTGCTGATGTGAGCTGCACTTAAAGATTAGTCTCCATGATTCTCTTATCCTCTGCTCTGTTCAGTTGCTTTATCACACCATTGAATCTTTATTATTATTATACTAGAGGCCTGGTACACGGGATTCATGAACTGTTGGGGGGCGTGGCCTGCAGGGATTGGCCTGCTGTGGGACCACAGCTCATCCTGGTCAGCTGAGCAGCTGTGGACCCGCTCTCTGAGTGGCTGCTCCCTGGTCTGGCATCTTCTGTGGAGCCAGAGCATTCGCCTCTCCAGGGGACCCGGTCGGAGCTGGGCCCAGGGACAATAGCACTGAGAGGCGGCGGAGTAGGCCTCAGTCCTGTGGCGGCCACGAACCCGCCTCCCAGCCTCCAGGGTCAGCTCTGTAAGCCTGGCAGCAGCGCTGCGCAGCCTACAGGCATCTGGAGGCGGCGGCAGGGCGTGAGGAGGAGGAGTTTGGAGCAAGGAGGAAACAATTACAGCCCAGGTTCCTGCCCATTGGCCTGGGGTTCACAATGGGAGCAGCTGCTCATCCCAGTCAGCCAAGCGGCACTCCCACTGTGGTAGCGCACAGACCACCAGGGGGCAGCCCCTGGTGGTCAATGCATGTCATAGCAACTGGTCGACCAGTTGTTCTGGTTGTTCCACCATTGGTTGCTGGGCTTTTATTATATAGGACTAGAGGCCTGGTGCATGAAATTTGTGCAGGGGGGGGGTGTCCCCTCAGCCCAGCCTGCACTCTCTCCAACCCGGGACCCCTCAGGGGATGTCCTGGGGATCGGGCCTAAACCGGCAGTCAGATATCCCTCTCACAATCTGGGACCACTGGCTCCTAACTGCTCACCTGTCTGCCTGCCTGATCACCCCTAACTGCCCCCTCTGCTGGCCTGGTCACCCCCAACTGGCCCCCTGCCAGCCTGGTCACCCCCAACTGCTCCCGTTGCTGGCCTGGTAGCCCCCAACTGCCCTCCCTGCCTGCCTGGTTGCCCCTTACTACACCCCCTGCCAGCCTGGTTTTCCCCAACTGCCCCTCCACCAGCCTGGTTACCCTCACTGCCCCCCTCTGCCGGCCTGGTTGCCTCCAACTGCCCCCCTGCTGGCCTGGTTGCCCCACACAGCCTGCTGCTCAGTCGTTTGGTCATCCCTCACTAACCCCCCTGCCAGCCTGGTCGCCCCATGCAGCCTGTTCAGTCGTCTGTTCGGTTGTTTCGGTTGCAACAGTCGCTTAGGCTTTTATATATATAGATAAGTTTCAGGTATATAACATTATAATTCAACACCTGTGTAAACTACAAAGTGGCCACCCAAGCCCTAACTTCTTATGCTGGCCTACAATGTACGGAGAGGTATAACACTCATTAGAGGTCACAGCTGGATCAAAAGGACAATTCCCTTACCTGACCAGAAAAGGGGTTACATTCTAGCAATAGTTTACAACATCAGAGGAATAGAAGAATGTTTCATTGGTCCCCAGTTCTTGATTCCTCCATATATTAATATACACCTAAATTCTGGCCTGGACTCATGGAGGGCAGAGGGTCTGCTTCTTGACTTTTTGGCTTGGTCATGTGTCTTGCCTGGCTAATGGGATGCTATTGAACATGATGTGAATAGAGGCTTTCAAGATACCTGCATGGTTAGGGTCACCCTTTTCTCTTGCCCTTCTGCAGCAGATAGTTGTTATTCCAAGGAAGGTGAGAGACATGTGGAGCAGAAGGGGCCCATCCCTGACTAAATCAATCAAACCTCAGCTGCCCTGCAATCTCATGAGGAAGAAATGAATGCTTATTGTTATATGCCACTGAGTCTGGGGTGGTTTTCTATGCAGCAAAATTGTGTCTACATGTTGAAATTGAGGGTCAGAAAATTTAAGTGATTTATTCAAGGACACAAAGCTAGTAAATGGCAAAGCCAGGATCCTTACCCAAGTCTTCCTGACTCTAATTAATGCCCAAGCTCTGCCTATCAAATCTAAGATTTATCTTTTTATCCTTAACCAGTGCCTGCCAACATGCTTTTCAGATACAGACACTTAATACTGTTTGCATTGAAGGGAAAGTTTAGCTCAGTCCTGAGGGGGTAGAGCAGGAAACAGAGAAATTGATCCAGATAATCAGTTTATCAGCCATCTCAGGATTGATTTTGGCCCAATGACTGATGAGCTCAGCCTTCTCTCTCTTTGTCCCAAGGGTTTAGTTGGATTTATCTTGTACTGGTAGATCACATCTTCTGGGTTGGGAACAGAGAGATGGGAAGGCATATATACTTATATTTTCTTGATTGTTCAGGTCTATCTAACTTCCGACACCTTTTGTTCCTGAGGAAGAGCAACATCAATTCCCTGGCATTCTTTAATATGAAGTTCTGTGTCACTGGGGAGCTTGTTGGACCTAAGTTTCACTGTGCCCATCAGTTAGCAGGTGGCCCTTATCTGACAGCCAAGCGATGCAGAGAAACCACTTGGCCGGCTTGGCTGGTTCTGCCTGGATGGTCACAACAACCAGGATGCCCTTCTCCAAGGAGATCCAAGCTCCACACTAACATGCAGGTAAAACATTTTCTAAACAGCAGGAGAAAATGGAAATCATTATACCACAGGGTGGGTTTTCTCTGAAAAGAGGAATATTATGAGATGGTAGAGATAGTTCATTGAAATAGCTATGAAGTATAAGAGAGAATGAGGAAAAGCAATCCTCTCTTTTCAAACTAAAGCCACAGAAGGACAGCAGGACAGTAAGTCCGAGGCCTGAGAGAAATGGTGGCCTCAGCTTCACTGACTTGCTGTGTTGGCCATGGACAAGTTACTTAACCTCTCAGGATGTCACTTCCCTCATCTCTACAGCAATAGCTCTGGCTGTTAAACAACATTCCTTGTTCTAAAACACAAGAGACTTGTCTGACTTGACAAATGCAAGTTTGTGTCTGTGAGTAAAGGGTGGGACAGGTAATCAGACCTCGGGGTTCCTATTCCCCATGTTGCCCATCTTCCAGGTGGATCCATGCAGAATGCTCCCCTGAGCTAAGAGGTGCAAGGTGTGGGGAGGGTGCTGGGAAGGACCACGGAGTTTTGATGTTTTGAGAAATCATTTTGGACAAATGGCATCAGAAGCCAGATGGAGACATGAGTCCAAGTGGCCCTGACACTGCTCTTTCTTGACCAGTCCCATGCCTGCTCATCCCTGCTAACAGAAATGACAAAGGGCCAGTATCAGTTTTGTTTCTAAAAATTAATTATCCAATGAACTAATTTGTTTAGCTCCTCCAATATTTCCTTAGTGGAAGATTTAAAAATGTTAAGACTAAGCAAGCTATGTTGTCGTTGCTTAAAAAAAAAATCCACCACAACTTTAGCAAAGAAGGCAGAGTATGCCTCAGGCATGAAGGTCTTTTTTATTGAAGCGTTTCAACTTGACTTTGCAATCACTTGCCTGTTTCTAGCACTAATGACTGTCAGTTCAGCTCCTGCATTTCATTAAAGACCCCTTCTGTTTTGGTATCTGAGAATGAGTGAAAATAAGTTTTTGGACACATCTTATCAGCCCAGAGGCAGAAATCAGAACTGGCAAATGATAATCATATTTCTTAATCCAAAATGTGCATGCTTCATTGAGCATGCTCTGTCCCATATGTGTTCCATAGATTGGGCCTTTTCTCGTTTTTATTTTTAAAAGCACAGCACACTGCTATTGTCAACTTTTAAACGTACTCAGCTTCACTTACTGGTTTAGTGGACATGTACTGAACACCTATAAAAGTAGGTAAAAGACAGAATCTGTCCCCCTTCATCATGGACTAAACTTTTTCAGAAAGGTTCAGGGATCTAGGCTCGCAGTTAAGGATGTGTTGGAGACAGAAGAGCCAAGTATGGGTTCTAAAGAAGCCAGGAGGTGAAATACTAAGGAGTATCACTCTCCGAGGTCCTTGGAAGGGGAACCATCAAAGACTCCCTCCATTTTTCATCATCCCACTCAAAAGCCTGTGATTTCAATGACAGGAGGGAAATTTTCAGATTCCTTGTGCTAGCTATGATAATGGTTGAAATGCCAGTTAATTTGTTTTCAGTTAAACTTACTTTTGAATCACTGTATATGTCTAATATGCTTTTGATAGAAAGTAAAAAAAGTGCAACCTCCAAACATGGGGTCTATTTTTTCCCATGTAACAAGCAATCTGTATGTGAGTGGCCACTGGAATACTTAACTCTATGTGAATTACCATCATGGCCTTTCCCTCATGGTTGCCAGATAGCTACCCTAGTCTCAGGCATCACTTTTATGTTAAAAAAGAAGAAAGGTGGAAAGTGGAGAGTGTTGGTATAGCTGTACTTGTTCCTGGTATCCGGAAAAGCATATTGCTTCCCAGAATATCCCAACAGATCTCTGCTCTAGTTTCATTGGCCAGAACAGGGTCACAGGACTACATGTAGCTGCAAAGGAAGCTGGGGAAGAGGGTATTTAGCTTTTCCAGCCTCTACACCACATGGAAGCATGGGAAGGGGAGAATGGAAATGGGGTTAGCTTAACCAAATAACAATGTCTACCACAAAGACCCCAACTAAAGAACATTCATAAAGGATGGTTGAGCTGGCCGTGATTCCTCTCGGATCTGTTCTCTGCACTGCAGCCTGTGTGATACTCTACGAAAAATATGACCATTTAATTCCTCTCCTTAAAATCTATCTATAGGTTTCTCAGTGATTATTCTGTTATAAAATCTTATAGAACTCTCTATCTTTCCTCTGTATCACTTTAATTTGGACTTGCATTTTTCACTAGACTGTTTTTCTCACCATTTAATCTTAATAGTTGGTGCTCAGTAAATATTTATTGAATGAATGCCTGCATGCATGCATGCATGAATGAATGCCACGAGTGTTATATTCTTAAAGAATTTTATCTTGGATTCCAGCATTGAATGGAATGCTTAATATATTAGGATCTTAGGGGTGTTGATACCTGTCCTTTGGTATGTACATTTTTAAGATCATTCTGCTTTGGAAATGGGTTAAATAAACAGAAGCCTCAAGATTCCATAAATTTTAGCAACAGTGTTCAAGGAATTGCTCCACAGGCATCCAAGTACCAGTTGAGCTAGAAGTCAGTTCCCCAAAGTATCATACATGACATTCATTACCCAGGGCCGTGCCAGGGTAGAAGGATGAAGCAGCATTATTTGATTTGTCTCCTGGAGGCTTATTTTTATGGTTTTAATATTACCATATGTGGTGCTTCATAAATTACTTTTATAGAAAACATTCTTCCCCATGTGATTGAGGAGAAAAGCAGGCAAGAATGAAGTTCTAGGTCAGTGAACAAATGGCTTCTTGATGATGCTTTAGGGGGAATTACTTTCCCCTGAGCTTGGCTGGAGTAGCCAAGCATTAGAAAGCACTGCTTCTCTTATATAAGAATCTGTTGTTTGCTTGGAAACAAGAGCGGAGCAGATCCTTTGAGCAAACCACAGAATAAGGAATCTCTGATTGCAGAAGACCAGCTACAATTCAAACGAGGAAAATAAACACAAACTAGTGAAACATTCTAGCAATGTCAGAGAACCTAAAATCTCTATTACAATCTCCTCAAATTACCCCAACTTGAGTATGCCATCTGCTGTTTATTGGGAGCCACCCCCTCTTTACAGATAAGCACACGGATGCTTAGGGAAGGTAAACTGTCCAAGGCCAAATGAGACTGATGAATAATGAGATTATTTGGATCAGACCCAGGCAGTCCTGCTCCAGAGCTGGCTCCTGGGATCACCACACCAGCAGCCAGGGCAGCTCCTGGGAGGCCTTGGTTCATGCAAGTAAGGCTTCAGCTGAGTGGAAGAAGATGTGGGAGATGGGGCCACATCCTATACTGAAAAATTCAATCCACAGTGTGGAAGGCAGAAGAACGGTCCCCCCCAAAGATGCCCACATCCTAATCACTGTGAATACGTTATCTTACATGGCGAAGGGACTTTGTAGCTGTGATTAAGGTTAAGGACCTTGGGATGGGGTGATTATCCCGGGTTATCCAGATGGGCTGTCTAATCACACGAGTCCTTGAAAGACGAGGACTTTTCCCAGCTGTAGCCAGAGAGAGATGTGACCATAGAGAAAGCATCAGAGAGGTGGGGCTTTGCTGGCTTTGAGGAAGGAGGGAGGGTCCATAAGCTAAGGAATGTGGGTGGCTTCTAGAAGCCAGTAAAGGCAAGGAAAAAGATGGTCCCCTAAAGCCTTCAGAAAGGTATGCAGTTCTGCCAACCCCTTGATTTTAACACAGAGGGCCTGTCCTACAGAATTGTAAGATATATGTTGTCTGTAGGCATTCAACTCATGGTAATTTGTTACAGCAGCAATAGAAAACTAATACACACAGTGACCTATTCATGAGTAAATGTTTGGAAAATCAGTATTCTGCATTGTTTCCAAAACAGATTAGTATTTTCTCCTCCTGGGGAAGAACTGAGTGAATTTCCTCTAACTCCACTACTCTCTGCTCCTTTTGAACAGCTTGACAGCCAAACTACTGGTCAACCAGGAACTGTGGCAGTCTGCTTGGGGGAAGAAGTCAGGGATAAGGACAGGAGAGATATCTGTCTATAACCTGAAGTAATTGCTTCCATGGCATTTGATATGCCTCAGGTTTTGGTCTATCTGGGACCAATTAGATGGGTGGCTCAGAGGTTATTTCCAGGAGCTTCTTAAATGGGTCACAGTAGCTCATTAATTAACTCAAACACCACATTCTACATATGGAAAAACGAATATCCTTTCTCCCCGCCACCCCATCTCAAATTTTACCTTGCCACATGCTTCAACCGAGCCCACCAAGGAGAATTGTAGAAGGAATACCACGTGGCAGCACAGCTCAGGTAACCAGGCAGAGCACCGTAACATGCTCCAGATTTGAACATGAGGCCGTTCATATTAAGTTCCTACAGAAATATTCTAGTTTTAACATGTATATCACTTCCCGCCTTACTGCTGAAGAGAGGTCAATATCTGTGTTTCCAAAGAAAAACTGGTCCTGGAATATTACAATGTTTTACTCCTGGAGAGGAGCAAGGAACATAAGACCTTGTCCTACTTCTGACCCCAAGGACACCCTGGACTCTGGAATCACTTGTCCTTTCTGACTCACTTCCTCTCTGACTCTTCCTCAACACCGTGCCCTACTCCAGGCTTAATAACTGAACTGGCAACTGGAGTGAATTTTAGAGCTTAGAAAACTTTATGTAAATCATCTCCTCCTCCAAAGCCCACTGTGGCTCCCTACTGCTACAAAAGAAATGCCAAGTTTCTGACTATGGAATTGAAGGTCTTCTATCATTTGGCATCCAACTACCTTTCCAGCCTAACTTCATGTTTAAATGGGGAAGTTGCTGTCTACCCCACACAGCCACCAGGAGGAAGAGGAGAGGAAAAGGTTATATGCAGAGCACCTGTGTCTACATGAAAAGGGCTTTCTCCTTCCTCTACTTGTGGGTTAAGGAGTCACATGGAACCAGGAGGCGGGGAGGAGAGATGCAAATGTGAGAAACTACCTGATTTCAGACAGTGCATGGATCCCAGACGACTAGACTCCAGAACTTTGAGGCAATAAATGTATGTTGTTTAGGCTACCCGGTCTGTACTATTTTGTCTCAGCAGCCCTAGCAAACTAATATACCCCTCATGACTTTACAGATTACAGAAACTGGTTTTCAAGTATTTCTGTTAAACATGTAATGAAAATGATTTCCTCTCATGCTCCCTTCCTCTCCTCTCTCTCTTCCCTCCGCATCCCACCGCCCCCTCCCCCCAATGGTGACTAATTATTTCCAGATTAGACAGTGTTCCACATGCCAAATGGACTAATTTGATGTCTTGCGTTTTGTGTGATTTCCAGGAAGCCACACGCATACTACTTCAAAGCTCTGGCTTTCCAAAAGCCGAGACTATGTCTGACATGAGGGCTGGGAATGAATTCCAGATTCACCAACTGCATTCAAAACCAGAAGGGGGAGGAAGATGCTTGGTTTCCAGAATCAGAAGTGAGGAATATCATGATTAGCGTTGGCCTTCTGTTGACTCTAAACTACCTGTAATAAGGAATAAATGTTGACTGTTACACTTAGCGTACACAGGTAGAACACCACACAGTTTGAGAGAGAAGTGGTTCAGCAGCACAAATTAAGATATTTTGCATTTGAGTCAACTGAAGACTTAAAATATAATGCAGCAGCAGCAACAACAAAAAAGTTAATTTGTTCTTAGGATGAATGAACAGAAACAGTGCGTGGAAGAGGCCACATTAGGAATAGACCATGTTCCCTCTGCCACCAGACCAAGAAGAACCTCCACAAACTGTAGTGAGCGTAAGAGCACGTGACCTAGATCTTGTGACAGCATGAGACGGCAGGGGTAGACGTTGGCATATCTATCAACTGAAGTCAAACCAAGTCCCAGAAAAGAGCGTGCTTGCGCTGCAAATGCAGCTTCTGAGGGAGCACCGTGGGCCTGGGCCCTCTCCATACGGGGATCCTGGGCCCGCCACTGTGCAGCTCCAGAAGCACTGCCCGAGCCAACGCCCGGCCCCCAGGAGTCACTTAGTACGTTAGAGTGCAACTACGTCAGTTTGGAAAGGAAACTTGTTCACCTGTGAGCCTCATCCTCTCTAGGATGAATTAGGTCATCAGATGAGCCAACTCTCACCAGGGAACCCGGAGAACAGGACCACCCAGAGGGCTGGGGACACGGGAGGTGGGGGGTCAGAGGAGGGGTGGAGTCTGGGGCTTGAATTCTAAGGCAGGCAGGCCCAGGTGAGGGGCTGCAGGTGAAAGGGTGTGGGTGGAGGTGGGATAAACTAGCCCCTTTAGAGCCAGGTTCATCCTGAACCCCACCTTTCTTTGGGGGCAATTGGGCCTGGGTGCTAGGGGTTCAGCATGAGCCTCCCAGGGGAGGGGGTTCTGGCATGGTTGGGGGGATTTTTAGTTCTCAGATTGCCGGGCCCTGAGGGGAGAACGGGTGTACAGGAGGGTGGAGGAATGCTGAATGGGGGTGCCATAAAGGCTTCACCTCAAAGAGCCCACAGCGTGGCTTTCTGCATGTGGTTTTGATCCTAAGCCACCCTGAGATCTGAGTTACCTCTCCACATTTTTGCAGGAAGTATGTAAGACAGACAATCCTCGTTTCCCAGAAATCCTAGCACCTCAGTGGGTGCTATTGGGTTTCTGGATGTCTTCAGGCCAATCCAGAGCAGCACTCCTCCCTCCTGCCTTCAAGGTCAAATGATGGTTCCATGGGGGAGGGTGGAGAACTAAGAAAGGAGAAGTGCTCCCCAACCACCTCCCCTGTGGCCTTAACCTCTGAGCCACCTCTCTTGCCTCTTCCCCAGGTTAGTGTAGGGTCCAAGTGATGTAGATGGCAGCTCCTTCCAGAGCTGATAGGGCTGTACCTGGTCCAGCACCCAGGCCAATGCCCTGGGGAAGGGTGGGGTTCTGCATGAGCCTCAGCGGATGGGGTTCTGGCGTGGCTGGGGGATTTCCAGCACCGAGCCTTGTGCAGAAGGACAACAGCATTGAAAACACGGGTAAGCTCTTTCAAAAATGTCCTTTTTTGTCCCTGAAGGGCTTCCTTTTGGACACCAATTACATGCTGGCTTTGACATTGTCCATGGGCATGGAGAGCGGGAGGTGGC
>NW_005357962.1:1388441-1395889 GCF_000412655.1 Myotis brandtii | reverse complement strand
GGGGAGGGGATTGCGGAAATGGAGAGAAAAGTGCACATCCAACCTGCATTTGTTTGCGATAATGCATGTGCAGTGGAGAGAGAACGCCCATTTGATAATAACTTCTGACAGTTAAAAAGCCTTTGCCAACATGTAGGTCATTTTGGGATGCAGAGATTTGATGTGAATAGAAATCTGGTGTGTGTGTGTGTGTGTGTGTGTGTGTGTGCCTGTGTGTACTTGTTACCTTGCAGTGCTGGAAATAACACTCAGCCAGTAGGCGGTTAGAATTCAGTTGCTCCTCAGCAGGGAGGAACGAGAGACCTTTTGGGGGAATGTGATGGCAGAGGTGCTGGCCTCCCTGAGGCCACCGGGCACGTTGGGAAGGGCCCCTTCCTGCTGTTTCTAGCACACGGCTTGGGTGCTCCACTGGGGTCCAGACTAAAGCCCTTTGGAGTTTGAGCCCCAAAGCCAGCTGGAGAAGAGACAGTGTGCAAGTCTAGCAAGAGGCCAGGAAGAAGCGCAGAGCAGCCCATAGCTCTGAGCACCGGCAGATGCAGGGGTGACAGTGATCCCCACCAGACTGGGAGGCAATAGCATCCTCCCAATGACACACCAGTTAGGTTCCGACCCCCCCTCGTCTCCCCATGCCGGCCGTCCTACCGTGTGGCTCAGGCAGGAGCTGGGTGCATTCCCAACTGTCTGTTCAGAGTTGAAGCAGCTCAGGAAGAAAGCATCAACAGAGACCTCTACCTGATTCAAGTTCATGATATTAGGAGCTTTTCCCCCTAAATTATAACCTGCTAGGAACAGTAGTCAGATTACTGTGCATCCTCCAAGCACATCCCATTCCCAAGGGCGGGGGCAGATGAGTGGGGTGGGCCTGGGGTCTGAGATCCACAATGGGGTGCAGCCCCCATGGACCAGGAGGCAGAGTGCTCCTCCCCACCCCCCATGGGGAGAGTCTGGTGTGAAGGTCCCTGTGGTGCCTCCATCAGGTGCTCTTCACACCACGGGGAGGGCATGTGCTTAAACTGCCAATTCCCACCCAGAACCTCGCCTTGCCCACTACCTGTGTAACCCTGGGCAGGTCTGTGGCTCAGTTTCCTTCTGCGAATCAAAGGGTTTTGACAGCTCCTAAGACCCTCTCCAGCTCTGATCATCTATAAGGCTCTTCCTCCAAATCCACAGCTTGTCACCTCTCCTAGGGCGTCAGGGAAGGCTGCTTAGGGGACACGCAGGGTGGGCACTGGGAGAGGAAAGTTCCCGCCTGATCCTCTCCTTCCTGCACAGTCTCTTCCCTTCCTCCACAGGACGGGATGGGAGGCGCAGCTGAAAGGTGGGAGGGCCACACACGGGCCCCTGGCGCTGCTTCTCAGGAGTGTGGAACGTGCAGAAGTTCAGCTCCTCGCTGCTCCTTGCCCCAGGGTGAAAGGAACCGGGATCCTGCCCCATCCTCTCCAGGGCCTTATGGTTCCCAGCACTGGGTGAGGACGGGTCCCTCCCTTCTGGGGTTCCAAGCCACAGATGTCTAGTGCTGCCACCCCCCCATCCCCCTAATCCTCCCACAGGTCAGTCGCTTAACAAGGGTCCTATTTCAATCTTCATTTGCCTCATCCTCTCTCACTCTCATTTGCTCCAAATTCAGATGGGAACTGGGGGTGTTATTAAGTGGCCTCTCTAAAGTCCCCCAAATAACCCTGGAAACCTACTGCCTGGAAACATCACCAACTCTCTCTTTTTTGGCAAAGACTTCAGGGCCCTGCAGAACTCTGCCGTAGTTTGCGAGCCATCTGGAGCCTGTAGGAGCTTAGTTCAAGTTGTTCTCAAGGAGACCTGCTGCTGGCAACAGCCCACAGTGTCCGCCCCATTCCCTCAGCCACGTGGAAGCTCGGGCTGCAAGTGGCACCTCCAAAGTCAGGCTGAACCAAGTTTAGCCGCCACGGCCACCCAGCCAAGGGTCCACTGCATTAAATAATCCACAGGCTGCTTCTGGGTGTGTAAACACAGCCCGGGCTAACGGGCTAATGTGGGCCGACAGGTGATTTCACGCATCATTTTGCATTGCCAAGGAATGCAACAGAGACGAGATAATCAGAATAACTTCATCTTTGTAAATGGAACAAAATATTGCAAGCTAACTGTAAAAGCAGCATTCATCTGGGCAGCCCACGGAGAAAAACAAACGCGGGCCTTTGTTACAGTGATAACTGGTACACCTTCCCTTTCTCTCGAGCGTTTCTCAAGTCCAGTGGGAGGTACCCCTCACCCTCTGCTCCCAAGTACCCAGAGGCAGGGAAAGAAAAGGAGTGGACAGGAGAGACAGAGAACACAAGGAGGGCTGTACACCCTTGACCTTGGAGCCTTGGTCTGAAAGGAGCCTTGAAGCCCCGAGGCAGGGTTCCCTGCCTGTCACTGCATGGAAATGCAGCCCCGGGGGCTGTCTGCCTAGCAGTTGTCTCCAGCATTGAGCCATCCCTTTCGACCCTCGGTAATAACCTCTTAGCCAGCAGATTGCAAATGAAAGCTGATAAACCGCTATCTTCCGGAAGAGAAGGGTTCACAGCTCAAGGCAAACAACTCACTGCTCTTGAACAACAGGGTGGCTTCAAGCCTAGTGGTGGTTTAGCACCGCCAGCCAGTGCAGGTGCTACGGGCAAAGGTGACAGGTGGCCCCATACCCTCTTCTTGAGTCTTCTAACCTTCGCTGTTGGCCAGGCGGCCTCCTGGCTGGGTCTAGCAGAATCCGGGGCCAGTTGGCTGGCTGGAGCACATCCCTCTGCAGACCGCTGCTCCATATGGACTGAGCTGAAAGCCTGGCTGGCAGGGCCAGCAGTCCTGTCTGCATCGTCTACGATACACGGATTAATTGCGGGGCACAGGAAGCCCTGCTCCAAGGCCCGGGCAGACCATGGGCCTTTGGAAAGAGTGCAAACGGACAGAAACTCTCATGTTGTCCAGGAAGAGGAAACAACCAAAACTTTTAAAATGTCATCGCGGGAAAAATTCCTTGCGGGTGTTTAGTTGAAAGCTGAGATGGAACCCCTGACACCCCCGTCTGGCCGGGAGTCTCCAGGGCCCACGCAGGGCTGCTGGGAGAGGTTTGGAATTCATTCTGAGAAGCACGCAAGATGAAGTTGAGATGTGGGCCCTGCAGATCTGAAACCAAATATCCCGTCACTAACACGGGTGTTTAAATCCCACCACTGACTAGTAGCTGAGCCATAGGAAAGGCTACTGCCCTTGCATGTGAACCAAGCTCAGGGAGGCACGTGGTGGAAACTTTGCTCTTCCAGCCAGCCGACACCTCTCTGGTTTGGGAAGGGAAATTTATGCTGAGAAGGTATGCATCCTCCTCAGGGGCCCCATTCCTCCGGTTCATGAGTGCTCAAGGTGCTGCTGGCCTCAAGGAGCACACAGGCTCTCAAACACTCCCTCCACAGTCACATCCACCCCCACAGGGGAGGGTGCAGTGAGGCACGCAATGGGAAGAAGCGACGGCTTGGGAAAGCTGCTCTTTTGCAGACGTGTTGTTCCTTCCGGGGGCCACACTCACACCCACTGGCTGTGGGTTACACCCATGCGGCAGGCATCGGATGCTTTCACTGTCAAGGACAAAGACTGATAACCAGGAGGAGTGGATGGGAAGGTTTAAAGCCTCCGTCCAGGGCAGGATCCCAGTGGCAGGTGCTAGCAAGGCTCCCGATGCTGGAGAAATGTTTGCACCTGCTAACATACCCCGAGTACCAGCTGTGCCTGATGCTGTGGAGGATGCAAATGCATGGGATACCAGCAAGGGGTTTACAGTTCACCATTCAGGAGTCCTTACACCACCTGGAGGTTTGATCCCGAGACCTCTGACCTCTGACCTCTGAATTCCGTGTGTAGAGAAGTCCAAAGTGCTGAGAAGAAAGGCAATTCTTAAATCCCCATTGGGGGACAGTCCTGCAGGTCCCTTCCCCTCAGTGTGGCCATCCCTCCTTTGCACTACAGGTGCCCACTGCCCTCATGGCGGTCCCTGCCTGCCCCCCAAGACCCCTCACTTGGATGCCCCACTTGACATGCTCTTTACCAAAAGTGCTTCCACTCTATGGTTTTCGCCACTAATGACACTTAAATGAACCTAACCCAGGGCCTGTAATTCTAGGACCCTCCTCTTTTCCTAAAATGAAAAACAAAACTGTAATTCTAATTAATTGACACTTGCCTTCCTTATGAGAGAATTTGCACAGGGACCTCTGGACATCAAATGCCAGTTTAATCCTGCCCAGGAGAGCCCCTGCTTGGAGCTGCCCTGTGCTTTTGTGAATATTCCCTCTGACTGGGCAATGCCAAGTCTGCTGGCATGCTGCCTGGCACCATGGAGTGCGAGGGTCCCAGAAACCTGGCACGGGGCTGCGGTTGGAGGTTTTACTTGGTTTATTGTTCCAAGATTTCACCAAAATTACCATTAGTGACAGGAAGCACCATGGAGCATGCACGTTAGTGTGTGCATGCACGTATGTGCGTGTATGTGTGTGTGTGGGCGCGCATAAGGGAATGTTAGCAAGCAAAAGAATTTTTACTAAAACTTTCCAACAACTAAAATAAATAAGTGTATGTGATTGTTGTATATAGTTCACATTTTTTGGAGTCACAGAAACATTTAAAATGTCTCTGCTTTTTGTCACTTCTTAAATCTCACCCTATTTTTCCTCTTGTTCCCAACAGCCCTGGACCCTCGGGCAGTTTGCAGGAGGTAGGACTGGCTGTGGCGATGCCAGTGTTTCTCCTCCTTGGTATCCCGTCCACAGTGAATCTACGTGGCCACCAGTTCACTGGGCGGGGGTGGGGGGGCCACTCTTGATTAGTCCTGCTTACCCTCTTCACCTCGCTTCCTACCACGAATGGCTTGGTGCCCTCGTCACGAGTCACTGTTTCATCTCCCTGTTCATCTGTAAGGACTGTGAAGGTAGGGAAATCTGTTGCTCTTTGCATACAGGAGCTACTCTTCCAAAAAATATGTGTTCAGCGCCTAGTATGTATTGGGTGCTTGTGTAGACTGACTTTAATGAGCCCGGACAGCACCTCTGCAGAGTAGCTGTTCCCATTTTAAAGCGCTGCCAGGGAAGGGCAGAGGAGGAATAAACCCTCTCCGGTGACACACAGCTGCTAAGTGGCAGTCAGTATAGGCAGGGGCAGGGGCCGAACTCAGGCATCTGCAATCCAAGGCCAGCAGCTTCAGTCCTTTCAATCTTATTCTAGTTGTGCCAATGACTAGTTAACACCTACTCGCCTCTTGAAATAAAAAGTGATACTTTTACAACAGGGAAAGAAGTGTGCCTGAGGAGGTGTAGACGGCTCTCCCTCTGGTTTAATGATGCGAAGGAAGCCAGATGTGTAAGTCATTCTCTTCTTATAATTACAAACCCAGCAAAGCACCGTTATGCAGCTTATTAAGTTGTAATTCTTAGATGCGACATACTTAATCCTTGGACAAAAGAGGTGGATGGCCTTTACTAAGCAGCTAACCACCTGCAACTGCCAGGCACCGTGCAGGCTGCTCTCCGTGAGGACCTCACGCAGCTCTGGTCACACCCTGGGGTGGGTGGTTATGATCACCCCTGCTCCCCAGAGATGGAAAGTGGGGTGCAGTTTGCTCAAGGTCGCAAAGCTGGAAATAGATGTAGGATTTGAATTGGGATCTAAATTAAAATCAACTTTTTGAATAGGTAACACATGTATAGGATACAAAATTTAACAGGTAGAAAGGGGATACAGTAAGAAGTAAGCCTACTTCTCACCACTGACCCCAGCCAAGTCCTCTGTCAAGAGGCAGTCACTGTTATCTGGTTCATGGGTATGTTTTCAGTGATATCTTATTCATATACAAGCATACACTGTATCTATAACAACCGTTATCACTGTCATTAGTTCACAGTCATGGCAGCAGACCCTACGGTCCGGTCAGCACTTCTTTTCTTGGAGGTCACACCCTTAAAGGACATAGTACTCCTTGCTTTAGGTTGACCAGATCTTTGAGGTAATGAGTCTATATTGATCACCATTCAGTTTATAATCTTTTGTTCTGACAAACAATGTGGCAATGACTAATTTTCTTCCCAACCCACAGACTTTATTCAGATTTCACCCTCTGTCCTACTTGCCCTCTGTAGTAAGAATTTTTCAGGCCCAGGATCCGATCCAAGACCCCCCCGTCCCCCCGTTGTGTTTCAGTTGTTAGCCTTCCTTCATCTGGATCCGTCTTGGTCTTTCTTTTCCTCTCAACTTTGACATTTTAAAGAGATGGGCCGAATATTTTGTAGACTGTCCCTCGATCTGGGTTTGTCCAACACTTTACAGGTGGCAGGAATACCATGGAAGTGACACTATGTTCTTATGGACCCTATCAGGTGGCAGGTGATTGAGACTTGTCCCCATATGGGTGATGTTAACTTTGATCACCAAGCCTTTCCTTCTCCCTTATTTATTTACTTCTGTCAATATGGACCCATGCATTCTGATTTTATTAAATAGGTTATCATCCATTACTATAATTACTTATTTTGATGCTCAGGTTGTCCCAGATTTGGCCAGTGGGAGCTCCTTCCAGCCGGCTTCTGTGCCTGTCATTCTTTGAACACCTTTTTGCACAAGATGGTGCAGGCTCACTCTCCCAGCCCTACCCCTGGACTCAGTTATTTAGCTAAGGACCCTTGGTTCTTTTTAGTGGGGACTGATAATTGGAACCCGGAATCTGGAAGCTAGGTGTGCTCATTGCCACTGAGGTAACAGGCAGTAAATATTCTTTCGTACACACAATGGCACACAAGAGCAATGGAGAATAGATTCCTAGAAGTGGACTTTCTGAGTCACAAGATACATACAAATGACGTTTTGATAAATATTGGTAATTTGTTCCTAATACACATTGCAACAATTCATGGTCCCATAAAAAATCTATGTTGTCAACAATGCATACTTAAGGCTTTTTTATTCTTGTCCATCTGAAATCTGGTAGGTTTTTGGAAATTTGGCATCTCTCAGTAGTTATAATGTGCAATTCTCTCATTTTGAGTGAAATGAAGCATTTTTTCAAGTGTTTTCATTATGAATATTTCTTTTTGGGAAGTACCTACTTTCCCTTCTAATACCTGAATTTTGTTTAAAAGTATATATACATAAAATACACATATAATTATATATGTAAAACTAATGTACATACACATACAGGATGGGGCAAAAGTAGGCTTACAATTGTGAGTATGCAAAATAGAGTTTATTCTTGTATTATTATTTATTAACTAGTGGCCTGGTGCATGAAATTCGTGCAGGGGGGGAAGGGGTGTCCCTGTGGGATCGGGCCTAAACCGGCAGTTGGACATCCCTCTCACAATCCGGGACCACTGGCTCCTAACTGCTCACCTGCCTGCCTGCCTGATCGCCCCTAACCACTCTGCCTGCCAGCCTGATCGCCCCCAACTGCCTTC
>NW_005357962.1:1368723-1388269 GCF_000412655.1 Myotis brandtii | reverse complement strand
TAATCACCTCTGCCTCGGCCCTGCCACCATGGCTTTGTCTGGAAGGATGTCCAAAGGTCTCCTGGAAGGTCTCCTGGTCTAATTAGCATATTACCCTTTTATTAGTATAGGTTATTGTATTTTTTCCATATGTAAACCTACTTTTACCCGACCCTATATACTCTTATGCTTTTTACCTTGCCATATTTAATTATACATCAATTACTTGATTCATCATGTTTAAATTAGATCCTTTTATCTTCCTCTGTAAAGTGAGAAATCAACATATACCACCTATTGCATTCTCTATCCTTAATATTATCTTAGCTATAATATTTATATACATTAAGTGCTTATAACATATCTTTTTCTATAACTAAAAATTTCCATGTTTATTTTAGACTTAGTCCAAAAGCTAAATGGATCCAGTGTTTACTGGAAGTTCTCATGCCAGGGTTTCTCCATCTCTCAGCTAGTCTTCCCTTTAATAGTTTTTTAAAGAATGACTCAGGGGAAACTATCTTCTCTGGGTTCTTAAATGTTGGACAAGTTTTATCTATTGACTTTTTATTTTGAATGACAGTTTGGCTGTGTACAAAAGTCTTAGCCCACACACTTTTTTTTTCCTTTCACTGATGGCTTCATAGGAATTATCTTTACTGTCTTTGAATGTGTCTATAGGAGAGCTTCAGGCTTGCCTGACTTTTAAAAAATTTTTGGCTTGTTACTTAATATTCCTGAGGGATTGACCAAATGATTATTTCTTATTTCCAAAGTTTATTAATACTCTTAAGATATAGCATACAATGGAGCCAAGATAGTCTCTTCAATAAATGGTGTTGGGAAAATTGGACAGATATATGCAAGAAAATGAAACTAGACCACCAACTTACACCATACACAAGAATAAACTCAAAATGGATAAAGGACTTAAATGTACGACAGGAAACCATAAAAATTCTAGAAGAATCCAAAGGCAACAAAATCTCAGACATATGCCAAAGCAATTTCTTCACTGATACAGCTCCTAGGGCACTTGAAACTAAAGAGAAAATGAACAAATGGGACTACATCAAAATAAAAAGCTTCTGCACAGCAAAAGAAACCATCAACAAAACAACAAGAAAACCCACTGCATGGGAAAACATATTTGCCAACGTCATATCTGATAAGGGCCTAATCTCCAAAATTTATAGGGAACTCATACAACTTAACAAAAAGAAGATAAACAATCCAATCAAAAAATGGGCAAAGGATCTAAATAGACACCTTTCAAAAGAGGACATTCAGAAAGCCAAGAGACATATGAAAACATGCTCAAAGTCACTAATCATCCGAGAGATGCAAATCAAAACAACAATGAGGTACCATCTCACACCTGTCAGAATGGCTATCATCAACAAATCAACAAACGACAAGTGCTGGAGAGGATGTGGAGAAAAAGGAACTCTCCTGCACTGCTGGTGGGAATGCAGACTGGTGCAGCCACTATGGAAGACAGTATGGAGTTTCCTCAAAAAGCTGGAAATGGAACTCCCATTTGACCCTGTGATCCCACTTCTAGGAATATATCCCAAGAAACCAGAAACACCAATCAGAAAGGATATGTGCACCCATATGTTCATAGCAGCACAATTCACCATAGCTAAGATCTGGAAACAGCCTAAGTGCCCATCAGTAGATGAATGGATTAGAAAACTGTGGTACATCTACACGATGGAATACTATGCTGCTGTAAAAAAGAAGGAACTCTTACCATTTGCAACAGCATGGATGGAACTGGAGAGCATTATGCTAAGTGAAATAAGCCAGTCAATGAAGGAAAAATACCACATGATCTCAGGTTGGGGGGCAGGAGGGAGGGGGGTAAGAGATCAACCGAAGGACTTGTATGCATGCATATGAGCATAACCAATGGACATAAGACACTGGGGGGTAGGGGAAGCCGGGGGATTGTCAAGAGCGGGGAAAAAAAGGACACATATGTAATACCCTTTGTAATACTTTAAGCAATAATAAAAAAAAAAGATATAGCATAGTGTTGATGACTCTTAGCAAATTTTCCTGGATCACAGTATACCCTTTCAACCTATACATTCAAATCATCTTTCATTTTTTGAAAGTTGTGTGCAATTATAACTTGGATTGTTTTTTTCTTGTGTTGCATTTGTACAGTTCTCTTCAGAGATATTTTATTATGTATCAATGGGTCTTATTTGGCAACCAATCTACCATTTTACCTCTAATCCTTTTAAACTGCTATTTCCATTTTATTGGCTTTGATAATCCTGTCTTTCAGACCCCATATTCTGTTTCAGCAATGTTTCTATTGCTCTGTGCTGCTTTAAAATCATCCTATCTGTGATGATTTTCCTCCTTCACTTCTTTCGTGAGCTGTATCATTTATGTTTCTTTTCTTCTCATTTCACCATATCATCCTTGACCTTTTTATCTCTGATTTTGAGCTCTTTGGTGATTTCTTTAATTTGTGTGAGTTCATGGTCCTATTATTTTATCATTTGCCAATAGTGAGTGTTCTGCATTTACCATTTGTTTTCCAGGTTCCCCCACTCCTTTTCTATCGCAGTATCTTTGTAGTAGCATGTAGTATGTTATAGTATCCTGTTCTGGTTTCCTTTTTATTGACACTCAGAAGAAGTTTGTGCTGGGTAGGAGGCAGGACATACTTGGGAGTTGGTAAAAATTTGCCCTGATTTACTATGAAATCCCTTTGCAACTGCTTGTATGTTTATGAGTTCTTTTAGCCATTGCTTCCTATACCTTACAGGCTGCAGCCACCCCTTCCCAGCAGACAGCTTCCTCTATACGAGCATAACTGCATTTCCTTCTTCAGCTTCATCTGCTGCTACAGATGAAGGTTCGGTAAGTTACAAGGATGCTTCTGTTTGTACTACTCTTGCCATTTTTCAAAGGCTTGTTGGCTTCATCCTTTAGGGTATGTCTACTCGGGAGGACCAATTTTGGAGATGTGTTTTCTGCCCACTTGTTCAGAATCTCCAGACTGGTCACAGTCTTCTTCTCTTAGCTCTTCCTGAACGTCTGCTCCAATGCACTTGGCTAGCTCACATTATAAATTATCATTTGTGGATACAGAATCTCCTAGCTTTATTGAAAATGAAATGTATGCTTCTCACTCTTGCTTTTCTGTTTTATGATTTTCAAGGGGAAATGGGAAGAGCTTTCCTTCTGATGACATCTTGAAATTTAAAGTGCGCCATGGCGCTTTTACTGCTCCCAAGCTTATAGCATTTAGAACAAATGTTTAGCATTTAGAATAGCTGTTTTACAAGTCAACACAACGCAGGGAACTATAGTCAAAAGAAATGAAATCAAGTTTCGAATTTTGAGTCCCTTAGGAGTGTCAGGAATCAGTTGGCTATAATGATTAGGGAAAGTAGTTAAGGCTTTTGACAAAGGAATAGAGAGAAGGGGCAAACATACATATTGTCACCATTCAAAAGGCCCCAAAGAAATCATTGGTCTTTAGGGAAAAAATGATTTAATTTTGGGAGGGTATTAATATTAGATTAAGTTAAAAAGGGACCATAACAGATGAACCCAGAGAGAGAAAATTAGAACACTTTTACCTTGGTTGTTATATCCTTTGTAAAAGTTCCCTCAATCCTGAAGTCTTGAGTAATCCTATTACTGTTATTATTGCTACCAACAATAATACCACCAACTGAGCATTTATTATGGGCCTGCCCCAGTGCTAAATGCCCCCCAAATCATATGACGTGGAACTATTATTATCCCCTCTGAGACTTAACAAGTTAAACTAACTCGCTCGAGGTCACTTAATCACTAAGTACCAGAGCCAGCACTAGACCCAGGTCTTCCTGAATAGCACATCTTTCACCGTAATCACTGTGCATCATCAGTTATCTAACTTCTACTATCACGTCAATGGAGGCTGCAGTCTAATTCTAAAGGCAACACTGAATCATACGATCATAGTGACCTTTCTCAGTTATCTGCACCGAATGAACAGCTTATACCCTAGGAGCAACCAGATGGCCACTTTCCGAAGTGCAGGCTTTCCGATTTGGCTATGGGGGTGGGGAGGTGGGCAGGGAGGCAGAGCACCCATGAGTGGCTTCCTGCAAACAGTAAGAGGTTATTTCTTTTGTACAACAGGGAATCTACTACCAAGGAGTCCAGGGTTAGAGCAATGGGTCTCGCTTTCCCAATCTGGGGGAAGAGAAGCTTCCCCAGGGAATTCTGCCATGTATCTGTGGTCAGAACCGTGTCTCCTGGCAACCCCACGCCAAGCCACATGGAGGCTGGGAATTCAAAGTGTCTGACCTCCGTGGAGGAAGTGGATAGAAGAGGTTGTGACAAGGGTTAACTGAGCCAATCTGCTGGGTCTCCCACGCTGCCCGGGAGAAATGCAAGAGGTGGAAGAATGTTATTCCTTGCCAGCTGTGGTCTTGGGCAACTTACATGAGCTCTCAGGGTCTTGGTTATTCATCTGGAAAAACAGAGCTAAGCATCACACCAGGCTGGGCGAGTGTTGAATGATCGAATGCTTATACAGTGGCCTAACCCGGTGCCTAGCACATAAACAGCAGTTTTTAAACATTGCCACTAGGTTCAACAACACTCCCCGCCAAAACTCTCCATTAACTTAGGAGTATCAAACACCCTTGCTCAAAAGGAAAAGATTCTCCTGGAACAGGCACGGGATTTATTTTGTCAACACGGAATTATAGTTCTCTCCAGGGCAGCTATTGCTCAGCTCACCTACAGATTTCATGATTTATTCACTGTTTCAACTACTGACTAAATATTTAGCAGGTACTATACTTCCAATTTATTGCTGGGAGCCTTTAAAGAAAACACAACAGAAATTCCTCGCACAACATTCCCCAGTGAAGAAGGAGAAAGCTGGCCGTAATGTTATTTCAAGTGTCTCCAACAGAAGCATATTTACATTTCCAGATTCTGTTACTTCTCTGCCCTGGACTGAATTACACAGCTCGGCTTCCCTGCTGCGGTCACTGTATCTGGTGATTACAGAGGAGGCATTCCATCTTGGCTTTTGCTTCTCATCTCTCACACGGATATGCATGTGTGTTTATGACTCTAGTCTTGCTTTAGCAAAGTGAGTTTAATAAGTCACGAAGGGCATCCAACTATGATCTTCAAATGTAAATCGTTCCTGCCAACAAGCAAGCCGGCTGTGATTGGAAGCAGGGTGGAAGGAGGGGCAGCTGAAGACTGGCAGGGCACAGAGCCCAAAACGCAGTAGTTCACACAGTTTCTATTATGTGTTTCCAAATACAGTAGCCCAGCCCCCTCTCACTTATACACGGTTTCCCTTTCTGTGGTTTTGGTTACCCTCAGTCAACCAAGATCTGAACATATCAAATGGAAAATTCCAGAAATGAGCAATTCATCAGTTTTAATTGCATGCTATTCAGAACAGCATGATAAGAATCTCACGCCATCCCTCCCGGGACATGAGTCATCCCTTTGTTCAGCGTCTCCATGCTGTATGCACTGCCCGCCCTTTAGTCATTTCGTCGTCTCAGTTATCAAATCCACTGTCCTGGTATCACAGTGCTTCTGTTCAAGTCACCCTTATTTTATTTAAGATGGCCCCCAAACGCAAAGGCAGTGATGCTGGCGATTTGGGTAGGCCAACGAGAAGCCATAAAGTGCTTCCTTTTAATGAAAAGATGCAAGTTCTTGACCTAATGAAGTATTTTATCATCTCACATCATCACAAGAAGATGGGTGAGTACAGTATAACAATATATTTTGAGAGAGAGAAAGGGCAAGAGAGACTACATTCATATAACTTTTATTACAGTATATTATAATTGTTCTATTTTATTATTAGTTTTTGTTACCCTCTTACTGTGCCTGATTGAAAAGTTAAACTTTACGTTAGGTGTGTATGTATATGAAAAAAACACCAGTTTATTATATGGGTTGGTACTCTGTGGTTTCTGGCATCCACTGTGCCTCTTGGAACGTATCCCCGTGGATAAGAGGGAGCTACTATATACTACAGGAAGTTCCATGAAACTTCTTATAGGATTCCTTACAGCAGGAATACATTCTGTATATACCACATAGCTCTTGTTTTATATGCCTTGGAGGAGATTCTCTTAGGAGCCTTAAGGCAAGGCATAGGAAGCGTATTCCCTGCATTTAAATGTCCATAATGTGGAGTGACTTCGGTCTGCTCATCTCAGCGAGAAGTGGCTGAGTCGGATCGTGGTGAACACGCTTTCCAAAGAGCAGCAAGAAGGCAGAGCTGTAAAATCACTCAGCTTGGGATCGGAGGGCTTGGGTTCGGCCTCTGTCCTTGCCACTTACTACCTGTGTCACCAGGGCCCACGCTGTTGTATGTTTCACCCAAGAGGCGTCTCAGCACCCTTCTCTGTCACCATCTGTATGAAGGCTGGACCGCCAAACACCCACTTTCTCAGCCTTTTAGGTAGCTAAGCACTTCCATGCGACAGTTCTGGCAAGTGAGACATAAGCAGAAGTCTGCCAGACAGAGGATGCCTGAAAAGGTTTAACCTTCACGGGAAAAGGAGACAGTACGGCTCATTCCGCTCCTTCCCACACTTCTTCATTTGTTGACCATGGTCATGATGCCTGAAGCCAAAGCAACCATCTTGTGACCTTGAAGGAAGGCCAAGGGCACAGCAGAAAGGAGCCCTGTGAGCTGTCCAACCCCTGCGGTGGCAATCTGACTGTCCATTCTCCAGAATGTTTCATCATCTCAAACTCAAATTCCATACCTATTAAACAATAATGTCCCCATTGTTCCCTTCCCCCTGGCCCTAGGTCAGCCGTGGGCAAACTACGGCCCGCGGGCTGGATCCGGTCCGTTTGAAATGAATAAAACTAAAAAAAAAAGACTGTACCCTTTTATGTAATGATGTTTACTTTGAATTTATATTAGTTCACACAAACACTCCATCCATGCTTTTGTTCCGGCCCTCCGGTCCAGTTTAAGAACCCATTGTGGCCCTCGAGTCAAAAAGTTTGCCCACCCCTGGTAGTGGGAGAAATCACCAAGTCCAGTCAAAGGGTTAAGTACTGGGACGGTGACTCAGGCAGGGACTCGGGATTCCAGGGAAGTCTCCTAGCCTGGGATGGGATGGAATGAGGGTAGGGGCTGAGCTGAGTCTTTTTAAAGGAGCAAGAGTCAGTCTGGTGACATGCAGGGGACATGGCACTTCAGACAGAGGGGAGAGCATAAGTAAAAAGAGTAAAAACAGAGGAGAGGACAGCACCGTGATGGCGAACCTTTTGAGCTCGGCGTGTCAGCATTTTGAAAAACCCTAACTTAACTCTGGTGCTGTGTCACATATAGAAATTTTTTGATATTTGCAACCATAGTAAAACAAAGACTTATATTTTTGATATTTATTTTATATATTTAAATGCCATTTAACAAAGAAAAATCAACCAAAAAAATGAGTTCGCGTGTCACCTCTGACACGCGTGTCATAGGTTCGCCATCACTGCTCTAGCCCCTTGTTATGCATCAAAAATTCTACAGATCTCCAGAAAGCAGGAATGCAAGGCTCCAAAAAAAAGCAAAAATCTCCAAAGCCAAAGGAAAGTCCTTTATTTTCTTGGGCTGCCTTTTAAAGAGCTAACTTAACGTAGATACAGGGATGGGAAGGTTGTGTAGATCAGCTATCCTCTCCCAACCCTACCACCTGGCTCCCTGATCTCAGAGGCAAATAGGGAAAAGCAGTTAGATCATCAGAGGGAACCATCCTAAGAGGCTGGTGAGAGAAACTGCAGTAGGAAGTTTGAGCGAAGCCAACTCTCCCTGGGGATGTATAGCTAGAGGAAGGAAGAGAGCAGAGGAGAGAGGAGAAGAAAGGGAAGCACAGTCTTTACTGAGTGTCTGTTATGTTAGGTGGCAGCTGCCACTGTGCCGGGGCCAGCTCCAGGGGTGTGACCCGGGCAGTTGCACTGGGCTGTGGCTTGGAAGGACCCGGGCTTGGTTTAATGCCCTGCTGTTGCCATCTTGAAATCCTCCAGACAGTCTGAACAAACAATCCTGCATTTTCATTTTGTACTGGGCCCCTCGAATCAGGCAGCCTCTTCTGACTAGCATTTGCGTCCTTCAGCATAGTTGCCTTTTGGAGGAGATAGTATAACACCATCCCCCGATGAAGAAACTGAGGCACGAAGTACTGAGAAAGGTCGCTCGAGGTCACACCCACCACAGAAGGGACAGAGCTAGAATTCAAACACAAGTTGCTATAGCTCCAAGGTCATTCCAACTCCAAGGTCGTTCGTTGTGGATGCTGGATTCCCTTGGTAGGACAGCTAAATTCTGCAAATCTCCAGAAAGCAGGAATGCAAGGCTCCAAAAAAGCAAAATCTCCAGAGCCAAAGAATACATGCATTGAACTGGTCTTTGAGGCCAGTTCGGTTTCTTTGCTTCATAGGGGAGGAGGTTATAGAAGGGATTCAGGGGAAATACCTCCAATGCCTGGTCTTCCAGCTGCCATCGATAGAGTACTATTTATGTGTCAGGGTCTCTTCTAAGCCCTTCGACATTTAACCCTCATAATCATCTTTTTGCCATAAGAGTGTAATTTGTCACCCCCCTTGGCACATGAGGAAATGCTGCCTAAACATTTTAGAATTTTGCAAACACTTTCACATCTGTGCTTTTACTTTACCCATACTGCCATGTACAGGTCAGTGGGAGCAGGTATTATTAGCTCCATTTGACAAGTAAAAAAAAAATTAATTCCCAGAAATGTTCAGACCTTTGCATAAAGAAACACATTCAGTTAGTGGGCAGAGCTAAAACCAGAAGCTAATCCTTTCATGTTTGATGGATTCATCTCCCACTAAAACACAGAAAGATGAAAAGGCAAAACAAACAAAAACCACAAAAATATAATTAGCTTTCTTCACTAATATTTCTTGGCAAAATGATGAGTGATGATATGACTGCATGAGAATTTATTCCAAAGTTTTCAAGGGATGCATTCATCTCAAAGCTGTAAAACAATATTTGCCAGGGAAAATTAGGGCTGAGTGCCAAAAAACGATTTATCAGCCCAACAAAGCAAGTCTATCAGCTTATGCAGAAGCTTACTACTGAATCCCAAAGAAACTCTGCAGGGACCAGCCCTGCATAGCACATGCTAACTGAACCCTGTACCTCCAGGCTGACCCCAGGAGCCGGTGCCCCTTTTTTTAAAAAAAAATATTGATTTCAGAGAGGAAGGGAGAGGAAGCGAGAGATAGAAACATCAGTGATGACAGGGAATCATTGATTGGCTGCCTCCTGCATGCCCCCTACTGGGGACCAAGCCCGCAACCCAGGCATGTGCCCTTGACGGGAATCGAACCAGGGACCCTTCAGTCCACAGGCTGTCGCTCTATCCACTGAGCCAAACCGGCTAGGACCCGGTGTCCTTTTATGGGTATCCCATGGTACCCAAGAGCAGTTAGTTGCTTCTTTCTTCGATTGCTGGAAGTTTTAGGGCTGGAGTTTTTTGCTTAGGCCTCTTCAGCATGCTGCCTAAAGAAAATGAAGAAATCGATCTTGACCCTCGTAAGCTTGTGATTTAGCAAGGGAACTTGGAGCAGAACTCTGCAATGTCCTATTGCATCGCTGAAGGTCATCCTTCCTTTTCCAATCAGAAGCAATAACTTCCATTACCACCACTCTAAAAACCAAGCCACATTTGCATATGCAAATGAACTGTGCAGATCAACGATTGTAATAAAACCAAAGGGTGGCTGCTGGGAGTGACGCTGAGAGGAGCACTTGGAAGATGGGGCCTATTCCAGAGATGCTTTCTGTCATCATCATTAGACACAAAGAGGAAGAGGAAAGAGACAAACCACATGAACAATACAAGGGAAATTGCCAGATCACCAGGAAATGTCTATCCTGGCCTTGCCTATAATAAGTTTATGCTAGACTCATTTGAGTGAGAGAAATGGAACAGCTACAATAATCTTTTCTCTTCTATTTAAGAAAAAAAAAAGCTCTCTTGACCTTCAGGGGCAGGATTATCCCACTTTGATGTGAGTGCATTAAACATTAACAATCTTACCATGTTATTCTCCCAGACCAAATCTTATTAGCATTTAGTTCTGACATTGGTTCTTGCTGGTGAATTATTTAAAAAATGTAAGAGTCCGAGGTTGTGTGATAATAATCACATAGCCACATAATGGAGATTATGAACGGCCTTTGAAGATGTGGGATAAGCAGGGAAATAGTACATGAGGCTCTTGGTCTCCTTTGCTTTCATTAAAATAGTTTGCGAAGCAAAGGAATGTTCCTTTTGGGATTCAATTCTGAGCAAGGCTCAAAGACCTTTAGGTGCGTGTCCCTGGTGGGAGATTAGGACTGAAAGGCCGGTCTCCCTCTCTCCCCACACTTTTTTTAGCTGGAGTGAGTCCAGGAATTACTCCCTTACGTACTAGAAGAATTCTGAGGCAAGTTTGCAGGGTGCCTAGGACACAGCAGGGTCCTATTTCCTTATTCTGTCTAGAGAAAGGCCTGTTTTAACTTCTGGAACCTGAGAAGTAGACATTTGATTGTTGTCGTTTTTTGTTCCCTAAAATTACCCGCCAATTCTGCATTCTCCAGTATGAAATCTGAGCATGGTGGGAGGAGCCAATCAGATGAGTCCCCAAAGGGTCTCCTTGCTAACATTCCCTAAAGCAGCAGCCTGTGTCTTGGGAAGCCTCGGGGGAGGCCGACGGTGGACGCATGGATGAAGCTGGTGTGCAAATTATGCACACAAATGTACAGGAGGGCATGTCCCAGTGGTGTGGCCAAGGCATCTTTGAGCAGAGAATGTGCTTCAGAAGGGGCACTCTATGGAAATGATTCCGTCAATTGTATCTTGTCAAAACTTGGTTGAATAAGAAGGGGCAAGGGAAAGTAACAGTTTCTTTTTCTCCAATACTTGTCTCAATAATAAGCTAAAACACACATTAGCCTCCTTCATCCTGACCAGATAGAAGGTAGAGAAAACCACTCTCAGGAAGGGACAGCTGATCTGTTGGAGCAAAGGTCAGGAGCCCAGGAGTCAGCCCACTCCAGAAAGATAAAGCTCAGTATTTTATGCCCAGGGGGTCTCTGAAACTGAGCAGTTTACCCTTTGGCTTCCTAGGGAACAGAGGAGAGAAACAAACCCTCCCCAGTACCGGCTGCCGCCACCACTGCTGTCCAACCTCCGGTGCCAGGTGTCCTCTCCGGCAGCCGGGAAGGGAGAGGAGCCCGGCCCAGCGCCATGAGCAGCAGCCTGGCCCCCCCACCGGAGCCTGCACCTGTCTCTGCTCAGCGGTGCACAAGGGCTTCGGAAACACTGGTGCGAAGAAGGTGCCGAAGGGTCATCAATAATGGATGACCAGCGTGCCGCCGTGAAGAGCAGGCCGGGAGGAGAGGATGGGGAGGCGGAAGGAGAGAAGCTGGCTTCTCAAAGAGCAGACATGGCAGTTGTGTGCCCACAAGACTCAGTTTATACCAATGTGGGGGCGAAGGAAGAGGGGAAGGAATGATGGTGCCTGCAAATAAAGGTGGGGACACACCGACGGACCCAATATCCAGACTATGTCTCCAACTGCCAGGCCATTCTTTGAGTTAAATATTAATAATACATCTGACTGGTGTGGCTCAGTGGTTGAGGACTGACCTATGAACCAAGAGCCACTGGTTGATTCCCAGTCAGGGCACATGCCCAGGTTGCGGGCTCATCCCCTCTGGGAGGCATGCAGGGGGCAGCCAATCAATGACTCTCTGTAATCACTGATGTTTCTATTTCTCCCTCATCCTCCTTCTCTGATATCAATAAAAATATTTTTTAAAAATATTGATAATACAGTTCTGGCCACTCACAGAGAAGACGATGCAGGTGGCCTGTGATGGTGGGCTCTCCCCTCCACAGGCCTTGACCAGAGATTGGAGGGCGCCAGCGATTTTCCTTCAACAGAGCATATAGTCTAAAAGGGCTCGCTGCTGCTTTCGATGCATGTGTTCTTTCAAATGCATGAATTAATAATAAAACTATATTTGCCAAGTAACTAAGCTAAAGTTCACAATGCCGCATGAGGACCAGGCCCAGGGAACTTTCCTAAACCAAGTGCAAACATACAGGCTGCCAACTCCAATCGCATTGAAAAACTGGAAAAGCCATTCGGTCAGTTCATGGCCCATCTGCTGAGACACAGCATGCTCACTCATTCACCAGCCATTTGGTCATTCACTCACTGAACAGACATGTATTGAGAGCCAAATATGAGCCAGCCAGTGGGTGAGGATGTAGGGGCCAAGTCAAGGTTCCTGTCCTAGATCCACTTTCTTCCTATGATGGCTTATAACCCAAGGAGTCAAGAAATTCAAGTCCCACTTCCATTTCCCTGTGCCCACTCCCACCCAGGCCTCTGAGGATGCTGGTAGGGAGGTGCCAGCAGGCTGATGACAGGTGCCCCCCCCCCACCACGTCCCCAGAAAACAGCTCCAGCTCCACATTAAATGTTTCTATGTAGACTTGTGTGGATGGATCTCTGGGAGGCCGGGGTAGAGAGGGAGAGTGAACACATAACACAATATACAGAGAAGCTAAAAATAGGAAGTTAAAATCAAGAGGACATTCCATGCGAGATAGAAGCAAGTGCACATTATAAAGCAACCAAACATGAACACTAAGGTCATCCGCTCCATTATCCCTACTGAGAGAGGCTTTTTAGAGCAAAAGATTCTGAGGTTAAATGCAAAAGGCATGAAACAACTTGATGATTGATATCATTTTGTCAACACTTTAGAGAAATGCTCAACGTTCATAGGCTCTAAGCTCTCCAGCTGCAAGTGGCTTTTTCCTTTCCATTTTATTCCCTCTATCACACTTTCCAGGTAAATACGGCACTCTCTTTTCGGATAGTACGGAATATGAAGACGTATATGTGTGTATGTATTTAGCTGGATCTACATACTACTCATGCTGAGTGCTCTGTATGAGAATCCCATTGGATCGAAGGTTAACCTGAATCTTAATCCAGGAAAATCAGATTCCTCTCTCTCCAATCTGGGGTTGGAACAACAAGCAATAGACCAGTTGGATGGTTGGAGGTGAGAGTGCAAATGTCTAAAATGCAAGGACCCTTTGAGCCAGGGCTTGGGAAGACCATGCTTACGTGTCAGTGGGTAAGAAAATGCAGACATAAAAGAGGCAAAAATAAGAGGGATCCTATGTGGTTTTATGAGAGGGAACAGATGCCACCTCCTGTCACACAGCCTGTTGTGCTTTATCTCCTGTCCCCTCCTTTCTCTTTAGACCCTCCCTTGTGGTCCAATGGTCCCGATGACAGTGCTCACGGTAATGGTGTCTATGAAGAGCGACGTGGATGTTAAAACAGATGTCCCGGGACCCTACTTTTGAAAATGGAGCCCACCAGGAAATGCAAAGTACTCGGCACTACTGTACACACGTGGCACATTTTTGCAAATTAAGTGTGACGGCTAATTCTGTGGGCCAATTTGACTGGGCCATGAAATGCCCAGCTATTTGCTCAAACACTATTCCAGGAGTGTCTGGGAGGGTGTTTCTAGATAAGATTAACCCTTGAATCAGTGGATTGAATAAAGCGGACTGCCCTCTCTACTGTAGGTGGGTCTCATCCAATCAATTGAAGGCCTGAGTAGAACAAAAAAAACCTGCCCCTCCAATGAGTAAGAGGAAATATTTCCTGCCTTCAGTCTCCAAACAAAAGGTTGGCTCTTCCCCGGTCTTGAGCCCACCGGCCTTTAGACTAGAACAGAAACATCAGCTCTCCTGGGTCTCAGGCTTTTGGACTTGGCTGGGAACTACACGGCCGGCTCTCCTGGGTCCTCTGCTTGCTGACTCACCCTGCAGATCTTGGGACGAGCCAGCCTCTATAACTGTGTGAGCCAATTCCTTATAATAAATCTCCTGTTTATTAAACACATTCTATTGGTTCTGTTTCTCTGGAGGACTCTGCCTAATACATTAGGAAAGGTGATCCTTCTGGTTGGACACAGCCTGGGAGCAGCGGGTATCTTGGCACAAAATGAAACAAGTGCCCCTTGTGGAAGGAGGTGGGGAGAAGCAGAGCCTGGGTTGGATTTCTGGCCCCACTTGCCGCCTTGACTGGGCACCGTCACGCAGGGACCAGCCTGCTCGTCTCTGGCCCTGCAATCGCTGAGCACAGGGCTTGACAAACAAGGGCATGCAGGCCAAATCCTGCGGCCTGTTTCTGTAGGTAAGTTTATTGGAACCCAGCCACGCCCACTTGTTTGCTATTATCTGTGACAACTTTTGCACTAGCTGGGTCAAGCAAAGACCGTATGGCTCACAAGCTGAAAATATTGATCTGGTCTTTTACAGAAAGAGTTCACGGACCCTTGGCTTAGCCCATGTTTGCTATTCCTTTTCTTTAGATCCATACGCCTAAATAATTTCATGAACCTACCACTCGGTACAGAATCTATAACTCAAGGGTTGGAACTGAATGAGCACTTGGGCCACTTGGTTAATAACCTTTGCCCATAAACACAATGCAATGCTGGGATCCCATAGGAGTTCATTCCCCACAAAAGACTGAGCCAATTTATCCTCTGGAAGGATAAATCAGGTCTCCTGACCATAAGAATATGTGCGATTCTGTTTCTCTGTGAGGGAGGGTGGGGGAGGAGAGAACCAAAGCAAAACCCCAGCTCAGCAGGAGAAACGTGCAGAGCCTCACTCCATCACAATGTGAGGGACGTTTTGCACCAGTTCCTTAGTTTTTTGAAAATAGGCCTCATCTGTTGCTTTGCTCTTTCTCTGTGCTGCCTCAATAATCTTCCACATGCAGAGGGATCATGCGTAATAACTGGGGATGAAAACAGTCTTGTTGAATTTGCTATATGGTAGTAGCTTAGAATGAGCCAAAATAGATGGGGGGGGGCAGGTTCTGATGGGAATATCTATTAAGAAAACACCCCTTTGATGTAATTATATGCATGCTTCTGTTTAGGGTTTATTTATGAGGGATAAGAGAAACTAACAAGCCCAGAGTAATTTTTGTGGGTTTGTTGGTTTGTTTTTGTTTGTTTGTTTGTTTTTGGCAAAGAAGGAGTTGAAATAGGATGAAATTCTGATAGATGCAGAATAACCACAATAAAAATATAACCAAAGAAAAACCAGTGTGCTCTAAGAGCACATGAGAGAGCATTTCAGATGAGACTAAGAGCTGTCAGAAAATGTCCAGAAAATTTTGCTACCATGTTCTCAGTCCAGTAGCCCAGCTCAGGGTTTCTGCATCATGTCTTGCAGGACAGCCCCGGTCTCTCTCCCCAGTTCAGGAGCTGATGGGCCTTTACAAAGAAATCTCTTACGATTCTTTGTGGAATGGGATGGCTCACTTTACGCTCTTAAGTAGCTACAAATCAGCAATATATTGCTTACATCAAGAAAGCTTTGGGTTCGACTCATCCTACAGAAGGAATTACTAAAGAAGTAGCTAGAGTTAAGGTCTGAGAGCACTGTAGTTTTGCAAGTAGCCTGTAGAGGGCACTGTGGAAACAGTATGATGGGGAAAATAATATAAGCAAACTGAACATAGCCCGGGGAAAAGAAAGGTTTGTTTTAATACCAAGACTAACTCCTTTCCCTCTTGTGCAGATATGGATAATTCTAAGTATACGGGGTTCCTCGGCCACTTTTAATTCCACTCTCTATTCAGCTAGGCTCCGCCTCCTGCAGTCTTCGTGGCTTTCTCTGGCAGCGGGGGCTGTAGCTGTCACTCCTCCTCTGTGTGTGCGATAAGGGAAAGTGAAGTGGTTGACATCTGAGATACAGGTCCCAGCCATTGTGCCAGAGGACAGAGGAGCAGGGCAGACAACAGTCAGACAGAGGTGTCAAATCTGTGCTTGTGACTTGAATATCAATTTACTAAATGCAAGGCTTGAATCCCTGATAGGGATTAACTTGATTCCATGCTGTCAGGGAAAACCAATGAACCGGAGGAAGCAGGCGTCACCCCTCTCTGTGTGAGGATCTCCACCCAAAGCTTCCTTGGTTTGGGATGGTCTGATTTATGCTGCTCTGTAGCAGTTGGTTCCATCAAGTTACTGTGCTCCTGTCCCTTAGACATGGGTTCCGTTGGAATGTGCTACCTAACACCAGAGTTTAAAAACCACCTTGATATATACACCAGTGTGTGTGTGTGTGTGTGTGTGTGTGTATGTGTATGTGTTTTCAGTCAAACATTCATGGACAACTATATCAGGGTTAACAATAGGATGTACTTTGAAGCTTTAGATTTAAATCATTGAAAAAGGATCAGTTCCTAAAGTTAAGAAAAAGAGAACATATTATATGCTCTACTTGGCCTGATACCCTCATGCACTCAGTAAGTACTACTGATGAGCGCAGCGCCGAACTTTCTTTTCAAACCTGCTACGGTGAAGTGACGAGGATGCTGAAAGAAAATCTTTCTTAGAACAAGACTTGAGTCAGCCTTGCCCTCACATCCTTGGAGAAGCTAATCTGCCCCACCTTTCTAGCTGTATCTTTCCAGCACATCACAAAGCTGGGCCTGCTGCTCTCAACTCATGCACTCAGTAAGTACTACTGATGAGCGCAGCGCCGAACTTTCTTTTCAAACCTGCTACGGTGAAGTGACGAGGATGCTGAAAGAAAATCTTTCTTAGAACAAGACTTGAGTCAGCCTTGCCCTCACATCCTTGGAGAAGCTAAGCTGCCCCACCTTTCTAGCTGTATCTTTCCAGCGCATCAGAAAGCTGGGCCTGCTGCTCCCAATTCAACACTTTTCAACACTTGGTTTGTGCAAAGAACTCTATTAGGTACGGCGAGGTTACAGAGATGAATGAAACGTGGACCGAACCCTGGAGAACGTTAAATTCAGTGGGGAGAAAAGACTTACATGCAAGACACGTTAATACAGAGCAGAACAAACGCGGGCTACAGTGCTGGTGTAAGAGGAGGACTTCAGAAGCATTATAAAAAGAAAGATGAACTTTTACCAGGGAGAGAAGGAGGTGGGTTTGAACACAGCCATGAAGAATGAACAGAACTGCCTAAGGTGGGATGAAATGACGGTCTGGGAACAGGGCCGAGAGAGAAGCAGCTGAGGATGTGGGGGGTGGAGATTGGCACGGGAAGGTCACACAGGGATCCCTTGCCAAGGGCTTGAGATTAATGACAGAAGGAATGAGAAGCTGAAAAATTGGACCTGGGAGATCAATTACAAGCATGTGGCCCAGGCTGGCCAGGGCAGGCGGGATGGCTAGAGTGTGGGCTGGAGCCACAGGCAGGAGGGGAGACAGCGGACAGGCTGCGGTCATCTGGGGAGAGCAGAAACAGGAGGAAAATTCACACAACTGCTCCTCCATATGTTGTCCCTTGAGATGCTGGATCCTCAGAATCTGTGGAATGAAAGAACCGTCTGCATTTAAAAGATGCCAGATTCAAACCCTTCTCCCCTCGCACATGTATGGTAGCTGCAAACAATTCAACTCAGCCATGAAGGTTTCACGGGCAGGAGTAGATGCTTTGAAGTTCTAGCATCTGTGAGGATGTGGTAAGATAGGTGCAGGGCAAACGTTTCCTTTAAGACCCTCTATGAGGACAGATCTATAAATAAAAGCATAGCGTTTTCTCCCACGACATGCCTTGTTTTCCACTTGCTTCTGCAACAGAAGCAACACTGAGGTATCAGCAAATTAACCCTCAAAGGTGGCAACTAGAAGGGAGGAGCCTGTGGGTCTGAGAACATTTGAAAGTCGGAGACTCAATAAGGGGCTTACTGAGTTCAAGGGGTCTTCCAAATTACCGTAACCTGAAGCTGTCGAAAGGAATGGGGTGGGGAGTAAGGGGCCTGCAGGAGGTCTGAAGGAAGCCTTGCTGCCTGCTAGGACTGAAGCAGGTGCAGGCCTTAGGGAGTTGTTGGGAATGGGGAGGGCAGAGCGAGCCATGCCTGGAAAGCCTAATAAAGGTTGGGGGGCGGGGGGAGGGAGGAGGTCAAGGAGAGACATGGCAATGATGCATCTTCTTGAGAATGAGCCCAAATGGTGAATAGGGCATCTGCAATATGCTGGGTATAACGCTTGAATTGGAGATCAGTCCAATCGTGGCCTGATGCTCCTGCCGAATTCTTTGCAGAGTGATTTCCCTTATTTCCTCATTTTGTTTGAAGAGAGAGGCATCTTCCTCCGATTTCTCCATTCCCCTTTTCTTATTTGTGATTTTCCACACCAAACTGTATAGCTCATTCTTTTTGGAATCAAGAGTTCTATTTGATGGTGAAGACTGAACATTTTAAATGCCAGTTTTCTTCATTCTTAATTTTTGGGGGGTATGTAATCTGAGGCGTGACAGAAAAAGCAACAGTTCTGACAAGGAGCAACCGTTTCCCTTATTTCCTCATTTTGTTTGAAGAGAGAGGCATCTTCCTCCGATTTCTCCATTCCCCTTTTCTTATTTGTGATTTTCCACACCAAACTGTATAGCTCATTCTTTTTGGAATCAAGAGTTCTATTTGATGGTGAAGACTGAACATTTTAAATGCCAGTTTTCTTCATTCTTAATTTTTGGGGGTATGTAATCTGAGGCGTGACATAAAAGCAACCAATAACTTTCAGCAAATCCATTAAGCAGGGTCATGTTTACACTTCTTGTCATCAACTAAACATCTGCCTAAGTAGGTTTTCTTAGTATTAAAGTCATAACCATCTGTCCACAGGAGGTAATGTGCTCCATTTACGTTTCACAAGTGGGAGAGCTGCGGGCTTTTCTTCTCTGTCGGAGGAGGGCTTTCGCTGCAGAAAGAGGGTTGGACGTGGGGTCAGAAGACCTGGGCTGAGCCTCACCTTTGACACTTGGTAACAGACAGGTCTCAGGCAAGCGGCCTCTGCTTCAGCATCAGTAGAGGGAGCTGGTAACTACTTCCCAGGATGCAGTGCATGCACAACTTCTAGGATACCGGGCATGAGAGATTGAACGACAATTTGCTGAGGAACTTGTGCCAAGGTTAGGGGTGGGGAAGTACCACTTAGCTGTGTTGTACAGCTGTGTTGTAATGACGTTCATGCTTCTGTGAAATGGGCAATTCATTGCAGGTGGGGTTCTAAGCAACAAAGGACTCATCCTGATTACAAGTTTTCAACATCACGAAAGAAAGAAAGAAAGAAAGAAAGAAAGAAAGAAAAGCTAACCCTATTAGGCGAACATGGGAGCCAAAGAAAATAGAGAGGGAGAGCAGGCAGGTTCAGAGATCTGCCTCAGCCACCACTCACCAGATCAGGTGGATAGAAATCAATCAACACACAGTGAAGGAGATACCAAAATGAAGACCCACAGTAGACTAAAAATGATTCTCAGAGCTGCTGTTTGGGGGTTAAAATCAATTCCTTGGTAGAGAGAGTTTAAAGAATGCTGTCAGAAAACACTGTATAATCCTTTCTAGTTTATTAGATACTAGAGACCTGGTGCACGAAATTCGTGCACTGAGGGGGAGGGGTCCCTCAGCCTGGCCTGTGCCCTCTCGCAGTCCAGGAGCCCTC
>NW_005357962.1:1339412-1368627 GCF_000412655.1 Myotis brandtii | reverse complement strand
TGCATTGAGCATCTGCCCCCTGGTGGTCAGTGCGTATCATAGCGACCAGTTGTTCTGGTTATTTTGCCGTATGGTCGCTTAGGCTTTTATTATATAGATACTTTGGTAATAATCCTCATTTTAAAATGTTTGTTGAATGGCTCAATAGAGCCCTTTGCCATCTTCATAGCATCACTATTTCAAGGACTCCCCTAGATTTATCATTTATAAATACCTAGGCCAAGTGGACTTTATCAAAGTCTTAGAATCAAGATTCAAGTACCCCAAATGAGACAAACCAGGGAAATGAACTTCCTTTAAAAATTCTGTCTTAGTGACTCATCTATGGATGGGCACTTGGATTACTTTCATATCTTGGTAATAGAAGAAGTGGTACATAGAGGGCATCCCAAAAATATATATACACACACTTTGAATAATTATAAGAGCAGTGTTCATTAAAATACATTTCATTCGCAAAATTGAGCTATCAGCTGTTAAAATATGTATACATTTTTTGGGACACCCTGTATACACAATGCAATATTATTCAGCCATAAAAAAAGAATGAAATTTATCATTTGTGACAACATGGATGGACCTAGAAGGTATTTGGCTAAGTGAAATAAGTCCGACAGAGAAAGACAAATACTATATGATTTCACTTACATGTGGAATCTAACAAAATAAACAAACAAAACAGAAACAGGCTTATAGATACAGAGAACAAACTGAGGGTTGCCAGATGGAACAGGGTTTGGGGATGGGTGAAAAAAGTAAAGGGATTAATGAGTACAAATTGGTAGTAACAAAATAGTCACAGGGATGTAAAGTACAGCACAGGAAATATAGTCAATAATATTGTAATAACTATGTATGGTGCCAGTTGAGTACTAGAATTATCAGGGGGACCACTTTATAAATCATATAACTGTCTAACTACTATGCTACATACCTGAAACCAATATAAAATAACACTGAATGTCAACTGTAATTGAAAAAGAAGGTAATCTGAAAATAAATACATAAAATGTTAAAAATAAATGTCCTACTGAATACCCCCCAAAAAATGTCTTTGCAAGGCATTTCTGGCAGGATAAGAAACCCATGACAAAAGCATTAATACACCAATAACGATCTCTGTATTCATAGCAACTGATAACTTTCAGCAAATCCATTAATTAGGCTCATGTGTCACACACACAGCCTTCAGGGAGCCACCCCTCTGCCAGGCACTCCTGCCCATGCTTCCTAGACTCTCAGCCTCCTAAAGTGCCCCAAACCTCACTCCTCACTTCATTCTCTAGATCTGCTGGGCCAGCAACCCTCACTGCCATCCACCATCATTCAGCTCAACACACAATCTAGTCTCCCCATATTATAACTGACTTCTCTCCGGACTGCAATTTCATCTTTCCTCTTTGACTTGGCAGACTCCGGCAGACCACTGGGGTCACCCCTCTTCCATCCCAACCAGACCAATGTGCCCTTCTTCCCTGCTTATTGCCCCAGGGGTAGCTCCCTAGGCAACTCATCTTAGTATTGGAGGCTGAACTTGGTCAAATATAAGGTCTGTTTCCAGCAATGGGTCTCTCTCATTCAATAGTATTAAGGAATGATTTTCATATTATGTTGTTACTTTAAGAATCCAAGATGCCAGCAGAGTTGAGTTTTCTAGTACCTTTTGAAAGACAATTCTTTTTTTAAAAAAAGACTTTTTATTTATTGAGGGAGAGGGAGAGGGAGAGGGAGAGGGAGTTCTAGTACCTTTTGAAAGACAATTCTTTTTTTAAAAAGACTTTTTATTTATTGAGGGAGAGGGAGAGGGTGAGGGAGAGGGGAGAGAGAGAGAGAGAGAGAGAGAGAAACATGAGAGAGAGAGAGAGAGAGAAACATTAGTGAGAGAGTGAAACATGGATTAGGGAGAGGGAGGGAGAGAGGGAGAGAGAGAGAGAGAGTGAAACATTAGTGAGAGAGTGAAACATGGATCGGCTGCCCCCTGCACATCTCCATCAGAGATGGAGCCCACAACCTGGGCATGTGTCCTGACCAGGAATCAAACCAGCAACCTCTTGGTTCACGGGAGGATGCCCAACCAACTGAATGATCCAGCACACCGGCCGGGGTTGAAGGACAATTCTTGACTTATAAAATTACACATATATTTCTGTTACCCTGCCAGCTAAAGAGACAATTTGTCTCAGGTCTTAAACCAGGGTAGCACAGGCTTGGGCAGAGCAGGTGGCCATCACTTCCTCTGTGTTCCATCCTGCCTTCCCATCCCTCTCCTAGTGGCATGCTATAGACTCAGTAATCCCAACTCTGATAGAGTCCCATATTAAGGGCTTTATGACAATTTGAGCATTTCAAATGGTTTAAGGAACCCTGTTACCTGGAAAGGGTAACACATTGACTATCTGTCATAAAGACCTGAAAACGAATCGATGCTAATCTACTGTTACCCAGTTACCAAGCAGTGGAAAGGGTTGTATGAAGGTCAGGGATGTTCGATGGAGAGAAGTGACAAACGGGACTGTACTGCCATCACATCCACCTCTCATGGAAGCCACTACTCAGAGGTCTACACACAGCCAGGATCTGGGCAGTTCCCTACTCTTACTGATGTTCCAGAAGTCCCCCATCTTTCCTCATCTGGTCCATTTCAAGTCTGGAATGCAGGAGTGATCCAGGACACAATAATCTTTAAAAAGAGCAAAACGTCTGGACGTGTCCTATAAGCGATGCTACCTTTATAATAATCACAGTGACTTTTTAAAAAAGACAAGTAAGATCATTTCAGTCCGGCTTACAGTCTCCCAGTGGCCTCTCCTGTGCTCTGTATAAAATTCAAGTCCCTCTGGGTGGGCTGTAAGCACTGAAGAATTTGGCTTTTCTCTACCATTCCAGACAGGGGGTTACCATGTCCCACTTGCTCACCAACCTCCAGCCACTCTTCTTCCTGTTCCCGAGCACAGCAAGCTCATTCTGTTGCCTCGGGGCCTTTGCGATTGCAGTCCCTCTCCTACAATTGTAGGGCTTCCTCCAGATTTCTGCATCTGGAGGCCCTGTCTCAAAGTCACCCCCTCACAGAGGCCTTGCCTGACCAGCCTGAATGAAGAGGCCTCTCCTCCCATGTCCCTTGATCTCTCCATCCCCTTTTGTTTTCTTTATTGCAAACTGCCGTTCTAGTAGTAGAAACTCAATTCCATTGAATTCATGAAATAAACTAGTGGTTTCTCTTGCCTTGAGAATCTTACTTTACTTTTCACTTTTTACCTTGCTACATATGCCTTACTCTCCACATTAATACACCAATAACTATCTCTGTATTCATAGCAACCAATAACTTTCAGCAAATCCATTAATTAGGCTCATGTTTATAATTCTTGTCATCAACTAAACATTTGCCTAAATTGTTGTTGTTTTTTTACTAATAAAGTCAGAACCATCTGTCCACTTGAGGTAATGTACTCTACTGAAGTTTTATGAGTCTGTGAGAACTGCAGCTTTCTATTCTCAGTCAGAAGAGGGCTTTAGCTGCATAAGGAGTGCTGGACCAGAAGACCTGGATTGAGTCTCACCTTTAATACCTGGCAGCAGAGAGGTCTCGAGCAAGCAGCCTCTAGTTCAGCATCAGTAAGAAGGGAACTGACAACTACTTCCCAGGATGCAAGTGAATGTACAACTTCTAGGATACTGGCATTGGGAGATTAAACAATCAATTATTTATTTATTTGCTTTGATCTGTTTCTTTTCACTATACTGTGAGCTTCATGAGAGCAAGAACGTGGTCTCTCTTCATTACTGTATCCACAGTGTGGGGAATAGTGCCTGGGTTGTGGGCTCAATCCCCAACGTTTGTTGAGTTACTACATTAGCAGTTGCAGTGGTTCTGGGAGCTACATACCTCCTCTTCACTTCACATGTGAAGAGCCCGAGATTACTATAGCAGGTTGGCCAGTATGACTTGATGACTGTAACAGGCACATTCTTTGTACCAAATGTGATGGTTAATATTATGGGTCAACTTGACTGAGCCATGGGGTGCCCAAATGTTTGGTCAAACATGACTCTGGGTGTTTCTGTGAGGATGTTCTTGGATGAGTTTAACAGTTAAAGTGTTAGGCTGCATAAAGCAGATTGTTCTCCCTAATGTGGGTGGGCCTCATCCCATCAGTTGAAGTTCTGAATAGAGAAAAAATGCTGACCATCCCCCGAATAAGAGAGAATTCCTCCTGCTTGACTGCCATTGGGCTGGGACATTGGTGTGTGTGTGTGTGTGTGTGTGTGTGTGTGTGTGTGTGTGCGTGTGTGTGTGTGTGTGTGTGTGTGTGTGTGTGTTCCTGCCTTCGGACTGGAACTGAAAAATCAGCTCTTCCTGGGTCTCGAGCCTGATGGACATTAAACTGGAACTATGTCATCAGCCTGCTGATTTTCACTGCAAATCTTAGGACTTGTCAGTCTCCATACTTGCATGAGCAAATTTCTTATAATCAGTCTCTCTCTCTCTTTCTCTCTCTCCCTCTCTCCTATTGGCTCTGTTTCTCAGGGGAACCCAGACTAACCTAATACCCATGAATGAACTGGAGAGAACCAGGAGCTTTAAACTATGTGTACTATATATACACAGAGCCCACTTCAGTGGTCACTCATGCCACTTTCTTTTGCCTTGCAGAGTTTTAATTCTAAAATAAACTGTGCTAGTTGCTTCCTGTCTCCACTCCCCATTATATCAAAACACATCCACCTATTCTGAAGTTTGCTGTAATGCTTCACCCTTCAGTTCTGAATTTACCCACTGCCTCCAGCCCCTTCAAGAAGGATAACGTCCTTTCCTTTTTTGAACCTTCGTCTGAAACCCAGGTAAATATCTTCAGTGTTTGGGGTGCGGGCATGGAGACTGTGCTGACTTCACACCCCCTTCTGCAAATAATTTCGGACAGGAGTCATATGTTAATCATTAGAGGCCCGGTGGGGGGGTGTCCCTCAGCCCAGCCTGCACCCTCTCCAATCTGGGACCCCCTTGGGGGATGTCTGACAGGCAGTCAGACATCCTTCTCACAATCCGGGACTGCTGGCTCCTAACCACGTGCCTGCCTGCCTGCCTGATTGCCCCTAACCACTTCTGCCTGCCAGCCTGATCTCCCCCTAACTGCTCCCCTGTTGGCCTGATTGATGCCTAACTGCTCCCCTGCTGGCCCCATCACCCCCAACTGCCCTCCCCTGCAGGTCTGGTCGCCCCTAACTGCCCTCCCCTGCCAGCTATCTTGTGACAACGTGGGAGCAGCCATCTTGTGATGACATGAGGGTGGCCATCTTGTGATGATGCGAGGGCATGAGGGTTAATTTGCATATTACCTCTTTATTATATAGGATTTTAATGGACAGCAACCACACCTCTAATTGGTACCTTTAGTAGCAGAAACTCAACATCAGTGAGTCCATAAAGTAAATGTATCTAGTTCCCACTGGTTTTCTCTTTCCCTAAGAATGTTGTGTGCTCTCTCACTTCTTAGCTTGCTACACAAATATGCTTTACTCTGCATTAATACACTCTATTCTGTTATTTTGGCCTTTCCCCCCTTCTCTATTTTATATTTCTATACTTAATATAGGCCATTACAATCCCCATCCTTGCACCTCTTTCTCATTCTCACATCTTTAACTCTGAACCAATACCCCATCACTTTTACTTGTACCAATATCCAAGGATATAGTTTTTCATCAACAAATACCAGTAAAGGGCCAAAGGACATAGGTCTATTCCTGGGCCATCAGTTGTTCATCTAATGCCGTTAATGACTCCCATCTCCCCTGACCCAAGACATATTTCTCTTTAGAGACTCTGGTGGCTTTGTAGTATGTCAACTGTATTTCCCAGAATTCCATGCCCTGTATCTTTCTGACTAGAAAGGGCCACCAGAGACCTTCCTGTGTGGAATTTAGAGGGCAGAAGTGAAGCAGCAGCTTCACTAATATATCCTACAAATCCATCAATGGCATGACAAGTCCTTCTCCTGCTTCAAGTCTGATTTCCTCTTTTACTTCTAGCTAAAGGAAAATTCTCTGCTTTTCAATGGTTCCTGTGATTAGGGCAGGCCCACCCAAATAACCTCCCTGCGAAAGTCTGGACTAAATAACATATCTAATCATAGAAGTAAGATCCAGCCCGCCAGTGTGGCTCAATGGTTGAGCATCGATCTATGAACTAGGAGGTCATGGTTCTGTTCCCAGGTCAGGGCATAAGCCTGGGTTGTGGGCTCAATCCCCAGTGTGGGGATGCAGGCAGCAGCCTATCAATGATTCTCATCACTGATGTTTTTCTCTCTCTCCTCCTCCTCCCTTCCTCTCTGAAATCAATAAAAATATATATATTTTTAAAAAGAAGATGCATCCTATTCATAGACCCAGAGATTATGCAGGGCAGGATTCAGGGGCCCTCTTACAATTTTGCCTACTAAACTCATGACGAAGTGGAAATCTACAGGCCAGACTCGCTCTCGTACATTGTTCCTGGTCTAGGAGGTAATTAGTTCTTTCACTTCCAGCACTGCTCCTCTATTCTTCCCCCACTTTCTATTTAGGCCAACAACACTCATGTTCCCATTAAAGACTAGGGCACTATAGAAATGACAAATTTCTCTTTTCTTTAGAAATTTACATTATTATGTCATTTAATCACAAAATTAATACTGATTAAAAACAGTTTTAGAAAATCAGAATAGCAGAAATAGTAACTAAACCTCAAAATATAACCATCACACCAGACAAATGAGCATTTTGTTAATTGTAATATTTAAAAAACACGGGAGCAGACAAGTTGACCCTCCCCGGGATTGGTTTGTGGCATTCACTGGAACCCAAGTGGCAAACGTTCACTCTGGTGGTTTAGGTAAGTTTTCTGCTGAAGGAAATGACTGTGCTTTTTAAAAGTAGTGAATAAAGTGTTTAATCCTGAGGCAGGGAACAAGGTAAACTGCATTAGTTTCCTACTGCTGCTGTAATAAATCATCAAAAACAACTGGCTTAAAGTAACGCACTTATTCTCTTACAGTTTTGGAGGTCAGACGTCTAAAATGGGTGGCAGGGCTGTGTTCTTTCTGGACGTTCTAGACAAAATCCATTTCCTTGCTCTTTTCAGCTTTGAGAGGCTGCCTGAATTCACTGGCTCATGGCCCCTTCATTCTTCAAAGCCAGCAGTGGCTTTACTCTGATCTCTGCTCCCATCATGCCATTGCAATCCCTTCCCTGACTCTGACCCTCCCGTCATCCTCTTCACACTGGGCCCATGCAGATGATCTGGGTAATCTCCCTATCTTAAGATCCTTAATTTACACCTGCAAAGTCATTATAGACACAGGTTCTGGGCATTCGGTCATGCACATCCTTGAGGGCCATTATTTTGTCTGCTGAGCAACCTTTGGGCCTGAAGAGAACAAATCCCTATGGCCTTTGGGCTCAGTATTGGAGGCCTGGAGTGGTACCAGTGGTGGGGGTTGAGCTGCCCTAATCCAATCTGGGACCCCCTTGGGGGATGTCTGACAGGCAGTCAGACATCCTTCTCACAATCCGGGACTGCTGGCTCCTAACCACGTGCCTGCCTGCCTGCCTGATTGCCCCTAACCACTTCTGCCTGCCAGCCTGATCTCCCCCTAACTGCTCCCCTGTTGGCCTGATTGATGCCTAACTGCTCCCCTGCTGGCCCCATCACCCCCAACTGCCCTCCCCTGCAGGTCTGGTCGCCCCTAACTGCCCTCCCCTGCCAGCTATCTTGTGACAACGTGGGAGCAGCCATCTTGTGATGACATGAGGGTGGCCATCTTGTGATGATGCGAGGGCATGAGGGTTAATTTGCATATTACCTCTTTATTATATAGGATTTTAATGGACAGCAACCACACCTCTAATTGGTACCTTTAGTAGCAGAAACTCAACATCAGTGAGTCCATAAAGTAAATGTATCTAGTTCCCACTGGTTTTCTCTTTCCCTAAGAATGTTGTGTGCTCTCTCACTTCTTAGCTTGCTACACAAATATGCTTTACTCTGCATTAATACACTCTATTCTGTTATTTTGGCCTTTCCCCCCTTCTCTATTTTATATTTCTATACTTAATATAGGCCATTACAATCCCCATCCTTGCACCTCTTTCTCATTCTCACATCTTTAACTCTGAACCAATACCCCATCACTTTTACTTGTACCAATATCCAAGGATATAGTTTTTCATCAACAAATACCAGTAAAGGGCCAAAGGACATAGGTCTATTCCTGGGCCATCAGTTGTTCATCTAATGCCGTTAATGACTCCCATCTCCCCTGACCCAAGACATATTTCTCTTTAGAGACTCTGGTGGCTTTGTAGTATGTCAACTGTATTTCCCAGAATTCCATGCCCTGTATCTTTCTGACTAGAAAGGGCCACCAGAGACCTTCCTGTGTGGAATTTAGAGGGCAGAAGTGAAGCAGCAGCTTCACTAATATATCCTACAAATCCATCAATGGCATGACAAGTCCTTCTCCTGCTTCAAGTCTGATTTCCTCTTTTACTTCTAGCTAAAGGAAAATTCTCTGCTTTTCAATGGTTCCTGTGATTAGGGCAGGCCCACCCAAATAACCTCCCTGCGAAAGTCTGGACTAAATAACATATCTAATCATAGAAGTAAGATCCAGCCCGCCAGTGTGGCTCAATGGTTGAGCATCGATCTATGAACTAGGAGGTCATGGTTCTGTTCCCAGGTCAGGGCATAAGCCTGGGTTGTGGGCTCAATCCCCAGTGTGGGGATGCAGGCAGCAGCCTATCAATGATTCTCATCACTGATGTTTTTCTCTCTCTCCTCCTCCTCCCTTCCTCTCTGAAATCAATAAAAATATATATATTTTTAAAAAGAAGATGCATCCTATTCATAGACCCAGAGATTATGCAGGGCAGGATTCAGGGGCCCTCTTACAATTTTGCCTACTAAACTCATGACGAAGTGGAAATCTACAGGCCAGACTCGCTCTCGTACATTGTTCCTGGTCTAGGAGGTAATTAGTTCTTTCACTTCCAGCACTGCTCCTCTATTCTTCCCCCACTTTCTATTTAGGCCAACAACACTCATGTTCCCATTAAAGACTAGGGCACTATAGAAATGACAAATTTCTCTTTTCTTTAGAAATTTACATTATTATGTCATTTAATCACAAAATTAATACTGATTAAAAACAGTTTTAGAAAATCAGAATAGCAGAAATAGTAACTAAACCTCAAAATATAACCATCACACCAGACAAATGAGCATTTTGTTAATTGTAATATTTAAAAAACACGGGAGCAGACAAGTTGACCCTCCCCGGGATTGGTTTGTGGCATTCACTGGAACCCAAGTGGCAAACGTTCACTCTGGTGGTTTAGGTAAGTTTTCTGCTGAAGGAAATGACTGTGCTTTTTAAAAGTAGTGAATAAAGTGTTTAATCCTGAGGCAGGGAACAAGGTAAACTGCATTAGTTTCCTACTGCTGCTGTAATAAATCATCAAAAACAACTGGCTTAAAGTAACGCACTTATTCTCTTACAGTTTTGGAGGTCAGACGTCTAAAATGGGTGGCAGGGCTGTGTTCTTTCTGGACGTTCTAGACAAAATCCATTTCCTTGCTCTTTTCAGCTTTGAGAGGCTGCCTGAATTCACTGGCTCATGGCCCCTTCATTCTTCAAAGCCAGCAGTGGCTTTACTCTGATCTCTGCTCCCATCATGCCATTGCAATCCCTTCCCTGACTCTGACCCTCCCGTCATCCTCTTCACACTGGGCCCATGCAGATGATCTGGGTAATCTCCCTATCTTAAGATCCTTAATTTACACCTGCAAAGTCATTATAGACACAGGTTCTGGGCATTCGGTCATGCACATCCTTGAGGGCCATTATTTTGTCTGCTGAGCAACCTTTGGGCCTGAAGAGAACAAATCCCTATGGCCTTTGGGCTCAGTATTGGAGGCCTGGAGTGGTACCAGTGGTGGGGGTTGAGCTGCCCTAATCATGTGGTCACTGATGGCAGAAAGCAGACCCCCCCCAAGCCTTGGATGCAGCACTGCTGGGCAGAGGATTAAGAGCTCATGGACATACACCTGATTTCCAACAGCACTGGCAGGGGGTGAGATGAATCAGGACTGATCTAATAGACTCAAGTAGAGCATGATCCCAGTTCTTCCGTCAGAGGGAAAGGCGTTTCTGGGCCTAGAAAGGACTGAGGCTCGAACTGCTCCTAATCCATTGTCTTGGCTACTGCAGGTTTGCCTGGGGCAAATAACTGTCTGGTACAGTCCTAACTGGGTGTGACAAAGGGAGGAATGGCCCCTTCCCTCAGATCTCCAGGAAGAGTCTGGACATTGCCATCAACTGTGTGGGCTACCCTAGTCCCATATTAGCACTGTGTCACAGTGAGGGCACATTGCACGGTTCAGTATCGAATAAATGGTTCTAAATCATCTATACACCTGAGCAGAGAACACCTGCCCGCTTGCAGCTGGGCACATTTCCATATACACACCTGGTCAAATTCCACTTCTAGCTGCACATACCAGGGTCAAGGATGTCTTTTCTACATCTTCTTAAGCTGAATTAATGCTAGCCTTTGCCAATGGATGAAACTCCGTGTATCTGCTGTACTTATGTTTCCAGGTCTGCCTGCAGCCACCCAAAGTTATATTTTGAGCAACTACAAAGTATACATTTCCTAGGTGTGCTTTAGGCTGGCTCTGGGGGAAAAAGTTACCAGGAGAGATAATACTGGAGGCATTAGAAGTCAGTCAGTGAATCTAATTCCTCCATAAGGCAGGAACATTGATCAGCTGCTGGTAACCATATTTCCTTTCATTTGTTATTACTTTAAATCTTAATAGGGTCCTTGCACTATTCAATAGCTTATCAATGCTGGCTGCACAGTATATACCACTTGCTGAACCTGCTGTCTATACTCATGCTGTGTTACCTATTGACCCAATTTAATGCCTCGCTGGAAATTTTCCTCTCAGTGGTGATTAAGGGCGGGGAGGGAAGGTGAGAAGAAGAGGTGATCCAGTTACGTGCATATGTGGAGTTCTTTGATCAAAGGAAAAAAGGTAGTGAGGGAGGAGGTTATCTAATGACCCACATACGTATTATTTCTTTTTAGGCTCAGGTTTCTAACCCATTATGCAAGCTTTGAAAGCCTGACTCAACCTTCTCCAGTCACTTTAGAATGCTCACTTTCAATTATATGTGACCTCATACACCTCCAAGTCGATTTTCTTAAAGCCGTGTCTCCACTGTAGAGCCACAATTTTAGCTCTAATTCATCTAATTCGCTGGCATTACTCTTTTGGCATAATCTCCAATTTAGGACAAAAAGACTGGGGATGGAAATTGTGCATAACAGTCATCAGGGTCAGGGTGATGGGACAGGACTCAGGAGGGAGTAAAATGGGTACAGACACTGAGATGGATACAGACAACATTTGGACACTATTCCAGCATTTCGTGGCTGAAATGTTGGCAATATATTTTCAACAGACCAGACTTTCTCTATTTTTCACTGAAGAGTCAAGAAGGGCTGGAAAGTGAAAGGGGACTTGAGAATATCTAATCCTCCACCTCTGTTCTGCATTCAGCAGTTTGTTTACAAAAAGAGAAATGAAAATCGAAACCAGCTGATAACAGGGCACGTGGTATTTCCATATAACATGCTGCCCATCCCTTTTTCCTTGAATAAGTAACCTCAGTTGCATTGGGCATGGTGAGAGCAGTAACCTCAGTTGCATTGGGTATGGTGAGACGAGTAACCTCAGTTGCATTGGGTATGGTGAGATGAGGTCACTCTCAGCAAAGGCCAGGTAACGCTCCTCTCTTCTCAGTCCAGAGTACATATCCCTATGAGTGGTTTTGGAGACTGGATGAGTGTGGTAGGCAGAATCATACTCCACCCCATCCCCAATATATCTGCATCCTAGTCCTAATCCCTAGAACCTAGGAATATGTTAGGTTACATGGCAAACAAAATTAAGATTGCAGATGGATATAAGATTGCTGATCAGCTGCCCTTAAAATAGGACATTATCCTGTTTTATCTAGGAAGATTATCCTAGATTAGCAGGTAGACCCAATGTAACCACAAGAGTCCTTAAAATTGGGAGGAGGCAGAAAGGTCAGAGTGATGCCACGTGAGAGGGACTTGACGCACTGTCGCTGGCTTTGGTGAAGGAAGGCGACCATGAGCCAAGGGCAGCATCCAGAAACTGGAAAAGGGAAGAAAATGGACCCCCCCCCGAACTTCTAGAAGGCACACACCCTGTCAACACCTTGATCTCAACCCAATGAGACCCATGTCAGACTTTTGACCTCCGGGACTGTGAGACAATAAATTCATATTGTTTTAAGCCACCATGTTTGTAGTACTCTATAATAATAAAAGCATAATATGCAAATGGACCAAACAGCCAAACAGCAGAACAACCGGCCGGATGAACTTCTGGATGAAGCCGGGGCTGCGAGGGCGGCCGAGGCAGCTGGGGCTGTGAAGGCCTACTCTTGCACGAATTTCATGCATCGGGCCTCTAGTTTGTAATAGCAGCCTTAGAGAACCGGTACAAAATTGCAATGACTTCATACAAACCCATCACATGTTAAAATGCTGTGCTCTTATGTGGAAGGGGTGGCACCATTCTCCAACAAGCTCCTTTTGACTACTGAGCAGGTCTGAGTCTGGTCAAATCTACAATGGAAACAAGGGGAATGGATACAGAAGTTTCTCACTCTCTCCAAAGTAGAACCTCTCCTTCCCCTAACCTCCCACATACGTGATTGATGCCACTTTTCTTACACTGTTAACCTGAACGAAAAACATGGATTTTCTAACCACAACTTTTTCATCCATCAACTAGTATAAAGCTTGACATACAGTAGGTGGCCAATAAATGTTTGTAGAACTGAAATACATACCTAAAGAGAATGCCCCATGTTTTTCTGCAGCTCTCAAAGAAGTATGTACACAGCACATAAATCAAAGAAAGGCTTTCTATCTAACTTTTGGTGTCCTGTACATTGTTGATTGTGGCACATTGAGGGCTGGGGTAGGGGATGACGGCAATCGAGGTTTGGAATCATGGCTATTGATGTATTAGAAAATTCTTTAACAACGTATGGTCCCCACCTGCCCAACAACAAATGAAGATGTATTTTAAGGCCTGGTTGACAGGCAGCATTGGGAGTCCAAAGTTTGGTTGCAACAATGAAACAGCTTGTCACAGCAAACTAATTTATTGCCTTTCTTTTGAATAAAGCCTGGCACAAGGTCTGCCACTGAAACTGCTTTTGTTTAAGACTCAACTATTGCCACCAACTAAGCCAAACTGTGTAGTCATTGTGTGCGTCTGGTTGCATGCTAATCGTGACGGTGTCCTTGGGTGACACCCGCAAAGCTGGACAGTTGACAATGAACAAACAACACGTCAAAGTCTTCGCCAGTTGTCCTCTCTCCCACCCTTTCCCATCGGCGGTGCCTGGGATTATGCCATTTCATTTCCTCTCTCTTTATTTTTCTCCCTGCCCTAGAGGATTCCATTTGTTCTGGCTGTCACCCAGTCTCATTCTTTTCCACGAACCAGCACTGTGGGCATGGACCTCGTTTTAGATGATGACTGACTGCCAGAGAAGTTGCACATAAGCTGAAATCTTGCAAACAAGAGAATTTTGAAGCCATGCAGCACTTCATTGAGATAAAATGGGGGAGAGGAGTACCAAGTGCGAGCTGTTTTTAACGTGTATTTTCTCTATAAAATTCAGGAAGTGTTCCTTTGGAAGAAAAAAATATATTCTGCCTTATTATATAACATCATCTATAAAATATTAAAAATATACACTTTTTAAAATCTCATAATTAAAGGGAAATCAACAAATTCTTACTCAAATGTGATGACTATGGCATTTAAAACAGATCTGTCTTCAGTTGCTTATCATTAAAAACCCAAGGGACAAGACCACAATCATTGGAGGTTCAGCAAGATTTTAAACATTTTTTAATATCTCAAACACCTCAACCTCTCTGAGGCTGTGGATTTAGGACAGTGGAGTTTCTGTTTCCATATGCACTTTCCTCTACTTGTATGGAACAAACAATAGACCCACAATGTTAATCAAGCCAAACTGGTATTATAACACTCATCCCCTCATTTAAGATGGCTTTTGAACTTGGAATCTCATACCAATTCACAGAATCCCAAGATTTCCAGCATGAAGATCTCCAATCTATTTCTAATATTCCTTGGTAGCCTGTAGTGTTACTCTATATGTGAAGTTAACAAACAGAAATATCTATTGATTAGAGCGAGAGTGGATACATCCACGTGTGCACATGAGTGTGGTGACCTCTGGTGTTGGCAACAAGGACTGTGCTCTTAGAACTAATTTATCAAACAACAGACATCAGACTAAGGGAGAGCTCAGCACTCAGTGCAATTTTGTCTTTAGTTGTTTCAACAAAGCGTATTGACATGCAGCTGGGGGTAGGACATCTAGGACTGTGAGAAAATAAATCAAGAAAAAGAAAACTTGGTTCTGGTTTTCAGAAAACTTAAGCCTTTGATACACATTCAGAAGGAACCAACACAAAGTAAACAGCGGGTTGTTTTACATAATTTTTGAAGTGGAAAGAAGGGTAATGATTGCCTACCAGCTTGCATAGTTTATAGGCAGGAAAGCCAAGGACCAAAGAGATGACATCTGTAGCCCAAGGACACCTCATATCTGGGAAACTCTACCTCTAGGACACAGAAACAATTTTTTATCATAAAATTCAGCCTTTGCAATTGCAGAATATCAAAGTCCAAATGGATTTCAGAAACCAGGGGCCAATTTCCTCTACTACACATGCATTCTTCAGCTACTTCCTGAAACGACCTATTTCCTATCAATGTAATGATCTAAAAATAACCAGCAGCATGGTGGGAATCTGGAAAGAGGAGAGAGGTGTGGATGTCAAGTCCTAAGATTGACTCATTCATTCATTAATTCATTTATTCATTCGCGTTTACTGAGCATCTACTCTGTGCCAGGCACACTGATAAGTATTAGGGACCCAGTACCAAAATAACAAACAGAAGTCATACCCTCATGGAGTTTACATTCTAGTAGAAGACAGACATGCAGCATGGAGAAAAATAAAGCAGGTACAGGAGATAAGGAATGCTGGGTGTGGTGGGAGGGAGTGGGAAAAGTTTTTACATAGGACTGTCATTGAAAAGGCATTATTTCATCAAAGACATGGAAAGGTTAGAGAGTAAATCATGCAGTTCCCTGGAAAGAGACTGTTCCAGGCAGAGGGAATAGCAAGTGCAAAGGCCCTGGATATTTAAAAGACAGCAGAGAAACCAGTGTGACTGAAGCGGAGTGAGCTAGCACGGGCAGTGATGGCAGACAAGGCCAGAGGGATCATGGGGTTTGGAGGCAGATTGTAGCCCCCTGTATGGACTTCTGCTTTTATCCTGAATAAAATGGGCTTTCTAGTCAAGAGTTTGATTATGTTCCTGTGTTTTGGGAAGTGACTTCGGAGGAGCGAGGGCAGAGGCAAGGAGACCAGGTAGAAGAATGGCACAATGGCCAGGGGGAGAGGGTGGCTTGGGACAGGATGGGAATGGCAGAGGTGGTAGATTCTGGGTATATTTTACAAGTGAAGCCAGCAGGGATTCACTGCTGGACTAACAGTAGAATGCCAGAGAAACCCAGGAGAAACAGTCACACCAAGGTATCTGACATGAGCACCTGGGAAGATGGCACCGACACTTACAGAATGAGGCGAAACAGGCCAACGGAGCACATGTTGGCAGGAAGATCAGGTCTAATTTCCTGCTGTGCATCACTGGGCAAGTCACTTACCTCTCTGATCCGCCATTTCCCCTCTCTGTATGCAGTAATATCTATTTACTTTACAGAGCTATAAGAGTCAAGCAAGATGACATGCAAGGTGGCATCTTTCCTGGTATAAAGCGTGTAGCGCTGAAGGTGTGAGAGCCTGCTGGGAAGGATTCTGCCACAGGCGTTCTGCCCACCTATCTCCCCTCTCCCGCTCCCCACCCCCATCCTTCTTCACCTAACATCTTTCTCTCTCCGAGCCAAGGGTAAATGAGTCACTGCTGCAAAGTCTGTGGGAAGTCACGAGTAACTTTCAGTAACTGGTGAATGAAATCCTATTTCTGGGGAAAGTGACTGAAAAATCACATGCCACAGAGCGGGTGTCAGCATACGGGCGCAGTCTCTGCCTCATTGACTTGTAATGGAGAGTGGGCGGAAGTAAGAAAATCACCATGGGGTGTGCGATTCCATTCCCTCAGGTGGAAACCGCCTGTGAGAGAAAGTTCACTGCCTATCAAACCATGCGAGGAGCTTTTTAAAAATTGCTGTGGAATTTAAAAATATAGCATAGGAGAGGGAAAGAGAGCTCCCAATACCCTATCGTCAGAGCAATTCGCATTCAGGGATCAGCTTGTCATTCTTATGTTAACAAGAGAGGGCCACCCAAGGGACCGGCGGGGTTCCCCAAGGGTGAGCTCACCCAGGACCGGAGCGGGCTACTTGGAGTGTCTCCTACAATGCCCTGGATATGAGAATAACAGCCTACATGACAAGCCTAAATGTCAGCCAATTTTAATATATAAAATATAAATACTTTAAAAAGCCTTTGCAGAATAATTAGGGGGAAATTATCACTCGTAAAAGTTAAGTCTGATCCTTTTGATAAATGTTCCCATGTGCGTGTGCGAGTGTGTGTGAGCGTGTGAATGTCACTGAATCATCGGTGGCTCTGGAAACTGATGATAATGACAGAAATAATCATATTCTATGCTTCAGGGTAGAAATTAATTGGCTATGAGGCAAAGTTACTTTTTTTTTTTTTTGCTTATATAAGGCTCACTAATATGCATTGGGCTGAAAGAAGAGATTCAAGTGTTAAGAATATTCTAACAACAGAAGTCTCTCATTCTTCTCCCAGATCTAGTAATTAGTTTCTTCTCTGTCATTCAGTAAGTCATTTGCTCCATGGAATTGGAATGACAAAAATTATATTTGGTGCTAATGCTCATAATGGTTTGCATCCCTCCCCCTGTCACATCAGCACCCAATCAGCTCATGGGTGATGTAAAAGCAGGAGGTAGGCTGAGCGGGCCTGCAGGCTACAGTGTGCCGGCCTCCTGACCTGGGCGGTAATGAGCCTTCACTCAGCCTGACAGTGAGAGCTGCTGCCTGGCTCAGCCTTGACACGGGTGAGCCCTGGGCAGGAAGAGAAATGCCTCATATCCCCAACCTGACATACCTGGGAAGAAATCCGGAAATGACTAGCAGTTTAATGCTGAGTCCTAAGCGATGAGATTAGAAGAGGAATCTACAAATGGCTCCCCAAAGCCCTGACATCTCTTTGAGAAAGTAGTTGAAGGGGGCAACTTTCCTTCAACTCTTTTAATTTCAATGAATATTTGTGAATCCTGCCCTAAGTACCAAAAATGTACGAGACAGTCTAATTTGGGGAAAGCAGCACAATATTGAAGGTTGGATAACATAGAAGGCAAGTGTCGGTCGATTTAAGATGGCAGCCACCTCTGCCCTACCACCTGTTACAAGGTGGGGTCTAGGTTCTCTTCCTTTAAGACTGGGAGGGCTTTGTAGCTGCTCGACCATTAGAATATAGCAGGAGTGACTCTAGGCCCAGGCTTAGGAGACCTGTAGCTTCCACTTCCTCTCTTGAAATGAGGCTGCCACCTATAGGTACAGGTGTTCCAGTGGGCATTCCAGCTGCGCATGCCTCCCAGCCATCCCCACCAAGGCACCAGGCATGCACATGAATTCATCTAGGATCCTGCAGATCACCCAGCTGCCAACCGGAACCACCAAGTAACCCTGACCGATGCCACAAGGAACAAACGAATCTCCCGGCTGAGCTCTGCCAGAATTCCTGATCCACAGAACCATGAAACATGACATGATAACATGTTGCCCTCCAGTACACCAAGCACCCAGCAGAAAACGCTCCATTCGAAACACCAGGCCTGTGGCTGAACCAGGTGGAATCATACCATGGAAAGAGACATGGGGTCAATGGGCTCGAACCCAAAATCCTGCCCTGCTGGCAGAGTTCCTTGGCTTGCCAGCTTTCTGATGCCTCGTTTATGCAAAAATGCGGTCCTGTGCCACCACCCTAACTAACCCCCTATTTTTTAATTCTTACCCAAGGATATGTTTGTTTGTTTGTTTGTGTGTTGTTGTTGTTTTAACTGATTGGAGAGAGAGAGAGAGAGAGAGAGAGAGACATTAATGTGAGAGAGAGACATTGATCCCTTGCCTCCTGTACATACCCTGACTGGGGACCAAACCTGTACCCCAGATATGTGCCCTGACCAGGAATCAAATCCACAACCTTTTGATGTATGGGATGATGGCTCCAACCAACTGAGCCACCTAGCCAGAGTTTAACCAACCCTATTTTTAAACACCACTCACTTTATCAATCCCTGAGTGTTTTCCAGATTAGGACATTTCACATGTACTTGGCCAACCCTAACGTCCTCATATGAAGCATTTGAAAGTAAATTTCCACAGTTCTAATGAGATAGCTAGCCGTAACATCACTCTCCCAAACTGAAGCAACCTATATGTGATCCTCTGGATTTACCAGAAGATTCTCTAGGCCATCCCTCCAGCTCCCTCCTGGCAGGTATCAGGGAGACGTGCATCAAATCCATCCACGACAGTTGCCAAGCACCAGAATGTAGTATTGAGAAGTTCTTGAAAACATAATATATTGAGCTACATCAAAGACTCTTCAAGCTGACAGATGGGATAACGAAGACATCACAATGCTAAATGGTTGACACAAGCCGGCAAGAACATTAGCAAACCAGAATTAATTCTGCCTTCTGCATTTCCCCGGGAGAGACCAAGCGTTGTAAACTTGAAAATTCTCTTGAACTTCATGATTTCAAGCGGGAAGCTAATTTATTTTTGGATGCCTGAATTGGTTTCACTCCTGGTAAGTGTTCTCTAATTTCTGTGCTCAAAGACAAGAGAGTTGGAAAATCTTTTTGTGAACACCCCGCGAGGGTTGAAATAGAGTCATAAGCAACTTTCCTATTGGCCTCATTTCACTTGGTAATATCCATTTTTGGGGAGAATGCTTTCCTCTCCCCTGGATAGTCAGTTGCACTTGAAAGAAATGAATCAATGAAAACGTTTAACTTAAGGCACTGTGACTTTCTAACTCTGCGCCCCAGGAACCCCTCAGAGGTTCACCAAGGCCAGCTGCCGTGAACGAAGCCTAAGACATTGGTGCGCAGTCTGTTCTTCCTTACAGTTATCTCCCCACACAAGTCCGTTGATGTACTTCAAACACTGAGAAAGGCTGCTTTACCTGCTTTCAGTTCATGGAAGCCAGTCAGAGCAACTGAGAGTCCAACAGAAGCAAACAGAGGTCCTGAACAAGTACATAGAGGTCCAGGATCTCTTGTTTACGAATCTAAATATAAAGAGCCCTGAAAACAAATCGCTCCTAGTGCATGTGGTCTCCAGACCTGCCCTGCCCTGACGCGAGACTACTATAGACACTCTTCGTTCCCACCTAGTGTGAACATGCGCATGTCGCTCTGCAGAAATGGTGTGACCCTGCCGAGAGTGTGGGTATACAGTATACGTACAGGTGACCTTCCTAAAATTAGAAATATATCCAACCCCAGGACTCTCAGGCACCGGCTCCCACAGGAGAGGGGCTAGCCTACGTGTGCAGAGGGAGCAGGGGAGGGAGAGGCTGGAGGAGCAGGGCAGAGACAAAGGGCACCCTGTCAACAGCCTGCAGGTGGCAAAGACGCTACTACCAAATCTGCCGACGGTGACAAGGCTGTGTCATCTGAAGTGTCTGTAGAGAGACACTTGCAAAGGTCAACATGACGCCCATTGGCTTTCCAAAAGATTCTAAGGACCTTAAAATAGAACTCTTAGAGTATGTAAAAGATGAACTAGTTTGAACCTCCTGAACTATCTACATATATAAAAGCCTAAGCGATCGTTCAACAAGTTGCTGTGATGTGCACAGACCATCAGGGGGCAGACGCTCAATGCAGGAACTGCCTCCTGGTGGTCAGTGCGCTCCCACAGTGGGAGCGCTGCTCAGCTGACTGAGGGGCACCAGATGCCAGGCTCATGGCTGGTGAGCGCAGCTGTGGTGGCATGAGTCTCTCCCGTGGACACTCCCCGTGCACGCCCCTCCCCCATCCGGACCAGGACCAGATCGGGACTGGCATTGGGACTGACTGGGCGGGAGCCCACGGCCACTTCTCAGTCATGGGCACACCAATATCGCCCTAGGACAGGCAGCAAGCTTATCGAGCAGCCAGCAGCAGGCGCAGTGGAGCCGGGATGAGCAGGAACGGTGTGACGCCTGGCCTGGGCTCAGGCTCCTCCCTGGCCGCCTGCCACTCCGTGTATTACTACATTCCTTGGGGGACTTTGGACTGCTGGTTTCAGCCTGATCCCCACAGGCCACACAGAGGGACCCCACCAGTGCACGAATCCGTTCACCAGGCCTCTAGTCCATTATAAAATTATAAAGGTTATACTACAAATAAGTTGTCTTATTTCAGAAACTTAGAGGGGGAAGACTATGGCAGGTCTCACAGATTAATCTGCCTGGACTCTTTCCTGTGTGAGAGCTAGTCCTGTGCCATTAACCCATAACCACGGAGGTCCAGGCTGCCAGCAAGTACCCCACTCCATGCAGGGCCAGTCAGAGCGGTTCATTGGGACACCATATCTCTTTTTAAAGCTACAAATGTTAAGAACCAGGTTGGCCTGCAACTCCCATAGGTCATCAATGCCACCACAGGGAGAGGACTCCTGAGGAGGAAGCTAACACAATGTAAACTAGGGCTGGGGCTAGAACACAGACCTGATGACACCTGGAAGCCCTGGATCCAGCTGTGGCTGACATATTTGACCCTCAGCCATCTGCCATGTGAGCCAAAAAATGTCCAACTTTGCTTCCAATAGTTGGCATTGGGTTTCAGTCACAATTCCACAGGCAGTTGGCTCGAGAAGTCTCCTAAATTGGGGGTTTTATTTTTCAGAAATGTCACCTTTAAAAAGAGAGAACTTTTTTTGTTGTTAATCATCACCTGAGGATATTTTTTTCATTGACTTTAGAGAGAGTGGAAGGGAGGGGGAGAGACAGAGAGAGAGAAACATCAATGTGAGAGAGACACATTGACTGGTTGCCTTCTGCATGTGCCCTGAACAGGGTGGGGTATGTGCCCTTGATTGAATTGAAGCCATAGCCCTTCAGTCCACGGGCCGATGCTCTAACCACTGAGCATATTGGCTAGGGCAAGAAGGCAAGAAGAGAAAACTTTAAACGAATTTCTTCCTTCCTCCCTGTTAAGGCCCAAATGTTGAAGCCCAAATCCTCGATGGGACTGTATTTGGAGACAGAGCCTTTAGGGAAGTAACTAACTAAAGGTCATAGAGTGAGGCCCTAATCCAATACGACTGGTATCCTTGTAAGAAAAGGAAGAAAGATCATTCTCCCTCCACCCACCCCCTCCCAGCAGAGAGAAGAGGCCATGTGAGGACACAGAGAGAAGGTGACCATCGACAAGTGAGGAAGGGATCCCTCGCCAGAAACCAACTCTGATGGCACCTCAATCTTGGACTTGCAGCCTCCAGGACTGTGAGAAAATAAGTTTCTGTTGTTTAAGTCACGCAGCAGGCCCCCTGATACACTCTCTGAGAGGTCACATTGTGACGGTCCCTTCCGTCCTGCATTCTCTGCCACCAATACCCCCAGAAGGAAAAGCCATGCATGATGAAAATAAACAGGAAATCCGAGCCTGTCTTCCAAAACTATGAATACCGGGAGGCACTAGTGACTCTAACACAGGGGTCCTCAAACTTTTTGAACAGGGGGCCAGTTCACTGTCCCTCAGACCCTTGGAGGGCCGGACTATAGTTAAAAAAAAAAACTATGAACAAATTCCTATGCACACTGCACATATCTTATTTTTAAGTAAAAAAACAAAACGGGAACAAATACAATATTTGTATTTGCATGTGGCCCGCGGGCCGTAGTTTGAGGACCCCTGCTCTAACACAAGAAAGGACGCAATCCAAGATGTTTTAGGTTAATTTCTTCATCTCTCCTACCAAACATGAAGTTACAGTGATTTAATAATCTCATTTGAAATCATTGTAACTAAAGAGAAATATCCAAATATAGTCTATCACTATTACCTATCATGATTCAAAAATTACCTCTAGATTCACCTTTGACACTGGTTGACCAAGATAATTTGCTTTAATTCAACTGTAAGAGAAAATATTTTCAGGTAAAGCTTAGAAGAATGTGATTTTGACTTTTTGGCTACAAGACTTCAATTCTGAGTGAGGAACACCCGCCAATAACTGGTTATAAGATATATGAGATGGTAAGAGAAGAAGCTTCCTTATATGGGAAGATTCATATTAGAATCTCATCAAATAATGTCTCAGTGTTCCATGGAGGGGTAACTGGTTTAAGAAACAGTGGGAACTTAAGGGTATGGTTCCATTTTCTTTCATCCTAACCTTTGGCATCTATTCTGCTGGATCTCCCTTCCCTGGGGCTGGACAGCATCTCAGGAAAAACCCCCAGTTTTCGATCACTTTCATGATAAAAACAGTCTGATTTGTGGAAGCTACTACTCCCTCGTTTAATTAAAGGTCTAGTGATCTCATATCAAAACTTCAATCAGCCAATTCAAAGTTTTTCTCCTGCTGCCCCATCGTGCATGACCTGTAGTGGGGGGAGGGGCATGGCCTTTCCTTTCACTCTCTCCCACCTCTTTCACTGCTTCTTCTCCCCCACACCCCCATCACCCTGCTGCTAAGTAGCTCCTGTAGGGTGAACACCAGGGGAAGTGACATAGTGGAGAGGGTGCTTCATATCTTTTTACATCAGTTTGTGCTGCTTGCAATTCTCTCTTGGCTCTCAAAGTCATCTCTGTGAGGCCAGCAATCACATATTGGTACTTCCATGGGGTGCATTTAGGGTCCTTCAGAGGACCCACTGGGAATTTCCCATGCCCAGTTCCCAAACGTGGCTGAAGAACCACTTGACTGGACTTTTGTGATAGCCCCTCCCCACCTCCCACCACACACACACATCCTGCCTCAGCATATACTTCACAGTCTGGGGCCCCTACCTGGGTCACCTCACCCCAAAAGGCTACCTTCGAGGGAAGGAATCAGCAATAACTGCTCAAACTCTACCTTCCCAATGTTGTTTGCTTCAAGGAGAACATACACATCTTGTTCTGTCAAATGCGGGAAGCTGAGCTTGCCACTGCTGACACTTCCCTCCTTGTCTAACACTTCCATGGGCTGAGTTAGCAAATTCCCAGCTACCAAGTTCTCAGTGTGGGAAGCAGGCACCTGTCTCTATTCACATACCCCCAGACTCTTCACTGTGCTCCACTTTATTGGACAGAAAGCAGCTCGGCAGGCATCCACCCGGGGCGTGAGATGCTTACCTCCCATTGTTGCCATGACGTCTGTCTGTAGATGAGAGTGCCTCTCCTTTGGGGCTCTTCTCCTCTCTCCATGGCAATGGAAGAGGAAATGCCCCAGCATTCTTCATGAGGCCCACGACTCTTCACTGAGATGACTGTCTTCCACCTCCTTCTGAATCACTAGTCATCTCCACTGGAAGCTAGAGCTGTGACAGGGGCTGGTTGTCACCAGACCCATTTGACATCTTTTGTTAAATACTCCCTAGCCATGTCTAGTGCTAGTTTTAGAGCATTAGATAATCATCATTCCTTTTCAACTTTGGAGTATTAATTCCTTCTGATAATGGGAAAAGTCCCATTCAACATCCTCATTTCAAATTACGCTTCTGGAAAATTAGCAACTCAGTACTGAACACATCTGACTAAATTCGATGAGTTTAGAAGCCAGTAGTGGACCATGAATAAAACACTCATCTTACAGGGATTCCACTCTAATAATAATGACTAGTGCAACCATGTAAGAGAGTCTCACAGTCATACTTATACATGTAAAGGCATACAGGAAACATGCTTTGCTATAATATTGTTTTTTGATTTAAATATACAGCTATATAAATATTTAAATGAAATATTCTTTCATTTTTATTAAAGAGCAAATGGAATAGATATTCTGGGTAAGCTGCTTGCTAGGAGCAGAGTACTTTGGGAGATTTACGACTTTGCTGAGGTTACTTTAATTAGCTATTTGAAACTCATTCATTAGCCATTTTTTTAAACCCTCCATAACCTGATTGCAGAGTACTAACAACAATATTCTCCACTTTCGTTGCAGTACAGTGGTGAATACTGTGCCAGCATTTTCCCATACACTCTCTCAATCAATCCTTTCATGGATAAACATATTGCTGAGCCTACAACAAGGATGTAATAGAAGAGAATGAGAGTCACTAAATCAGATGCCTAAGTTACCAAGCAGGTAATATAATGCAGGAAATAAACAGTAGGGGGTGTGGGGACTGTAGCAAACCTGACATCACACGCCACAGTAAAAAAGAAAGCGGCTGCTACCCATTGCCAACTAACTTTGACACACAGTTCCAATGTTATCTGGCCATCTGATTTTTTTAAAAAGAAAATTTTAAATTTAGTTTATTGTAAAATCTACTGATTTTTTTAAAAACATTGGATCAAACTTTTTAGACATCAAGCCAAAGCAAAACAAAACCCCCACATCAGTGAGCTGCCAATTTGTGACCTTTCTTTGTGACAGATATTGTTGGTTGAGTTATGCACTGTCCTCTCTATGCACTCCCTTGGGGACAGTCTCCTGCACGTAAGGTACTTGGAAGAGGAATATTGTTTCTCGTCCTAGTGTGTTGTTGAGCTAGTGAACATTGTAAGTAAAGAAAATGATCAAGCTTTCACTTTCTCCTTGGCTTCCAGAAAGCACAGATGCAAATCTGTGGCCCACTCCTAGCAAGCATACAGATCTGGACAGAAGATAGAACTTCTTGGCCCCATTTGATATCTTCAGCATCTTTTTCTTTCTCATTTACTTAAAAAAATACTGTTTTCTTCACTTCAGAGAGGAAGGAAGAGGGAGAGAGAGATAGAAACATCAATGATGAGAATCATTGATTGGCTGCCTCCTGCACACCTCCTCCTGGGGATTGAGCCCGAAAGATGGGCATATGGCCTGACCAGGAATCAAACCATGATCTCCTGGTTCAAAGGTAGATGCTCAACCACTGGGCCACGCCAGCTGGGTTACTTTTCATTTATGTCATTTTGCTGTATTGTACGTATACAAACCTACAGATGCACTTTAAATGCTCTTTGGAAGAAAGCAAGGTATAAATAATCTTCACTACCACCCCTGTGAAATACACATTATTGATCCCATTTGACAGGTGAATATAAATCAAGGCTCTGCAAGGCTAACTGACTTGATAATTAATCAACATTTGAATCAGGAAGTGTGAAGACCTAACCTATGTCTTCTGGCTCAAAGTCAAGGGCTATATTGACTATTAACAATGCAATCACATAGCAGGGATCTCAAACTCAGGCACAACCCAGACTTGCAGACCACAGGAGCCAGAGAGGGCCTCAGCAAAGCCACTATATTGTGAAGGGGCACAGGTCCCTAGAACACAACAGGATCACAGTACAAACAGCGTCTCCTGGAGTTGTGCAGTACATGCCTCTTCGGAAGGCATTGCAACCACTGTGCTTACAACGACAACAACAAATTAATGGGCTGACCTGGAACCCCAGTTTGAGCACCGGGCTAAAACCTGGCCAAATATAATGCATGGACACACTACATACAGAGCACAATTCTAAGGATCCCTGTGAAGGAAAAGTGCTGCTTCCTGTGACCTGTCCCAGAGATGCCCTCGCTGCAATGCTGTCTCTAAAATTTGTGCCAGGGGTGGCTTTATGAGAAAGAACACAAAGGAATCCTTTGGATTTTTCTGTAACCAAATCCCCAGAGAGCGCTCCGAAATGAATCTGCTGTGTACAAAACTCTGTTCTTTGCCTGGAATTGAATTATAGCATGGTTCCAATGTATTTGAATTAAATTATAACCGTATAAGAGCACAGGATGTTCCCAGGTCTTCAGAAATTAGTGGTTCAAATTCAGTATTGTGCTCTTTCTTAGGTTCTTTTATCATAAACAATACCAGAGCAGTGGTTTTTAAACATTTTAAGCAGTAGAATTCTTTTTTTTTCTTTTTCCTAAACACTTCATGCAACTCTAGGGCTCTGTGGCTGGGTGACACTGGAAGGGAGGCTTGTGACGGGTGGGCTGCCCTTCTTGGATCAGAGCTGTTGTTAAGACAGCTTGACCCCTCTCCTCCCACCTCCATGCTGACTAGCTCTCAGGGTTCCCCAGTGATTGTCTAATTATTGAGCTTGCTTTAATGTGATCTGGATGTTTAGGGGAACATCCTAAGAACATGACTCAGAAACAACTCCCTTTCAAGGCATATTGTCAATCTAGTCATTGCCTGGGTGATGATCTGTGAGAAACAATATAACATCACTAGAATAAATAAAAAATATAATGCCAGCTAACTCTGGTTTCCACAGCAACTTTTAGCATCACCGGCAAGACTCCCACTGAAGTAGGAAGGATCTTTATATGAAAATTTTTAAAGCACTCCTCTTGCTGGTGTCAACCCATCTCTATGACATGTTTTGGGGTGCATGTGTATCTTACAGAGTATTGCTACAGGTCTTGCCCCAGGCCCCAAACCAGTAAGTTGACAGCTGCCTGTAGTTATTAGTTATGTTCAAATAAAATTCTAAAACTGAAGAAAGCAGAAGGGAATACTGTTTCTGAGGAACAAGTAGTTTACTATTTAAATTTTACAACAGCTAATGTGTCAAAAGATGCTGTGTATTTCCAAAATCACAAAAGAAATTGCAGAGGAAAGCTACACAAAAGGGAAAACATTTTACTGACATAAAAGCCGGGAAAAATATACATATTTGAATAAGATGCTCCTCATAAGTTATTACTTAGTTTTATCCCTAGAGAATGTGAGCAACTAATTTAGTAAGGAGTAGTAGAAAATGTGAAATGAAAAGTTTTCCAAATAAGTAAATGCTCTTTTATATATAGTGCACACGATAAATACTTATTTGGATAAAAAAAAGTGTGTGATTAAATTTTTTTTAATTAAATCTTTATTATTCAGATTATTACAGTTGTTCCTCGTTTTACTCCCCCACAGTTCCCCTCCACCCGGTTCCCATCCCACCCTCTGCCCTTACCTACCCCCACTGTCCTCATCCATAGGTGTACGATTTTTGTCCAGTCTCTTCCCGCACCCCCCACTCCCCTCCCCCCCCGAGAATAGTCAGTCCACTCCCTTTCTATGCCCCTGATTCTATTATATTCACCAGTTTATTCTGTTCATCAGATTATTTATTCACTTGATTTTTAGATTCACTTGTTGATAGATGTGTATTTGTTGTTCATAATTTGTATCTTTACCTTTTTCTTCTTCTTCCTCTTCTTAAAGGATACCTTTCAGCATTTCATATAATACTGGTTTGGTGGTGATGAACTCCTTTAGCTTTTTCTTATCTGTGAAGCTCTTTATCTGACCTTCAATTCTGAATGATAGCTTTGCTGGATAAAGTAATCTTGGTTGTAGGTTCTTGGTATTCATCACTTTGAATATTTCTTGCCACTCCCTTCTGGCCTGCATAGTTTCTGTTGAGAAATCAGCTGACAGTCATATTGGTCCTCCCTTGTAGGTAACTGACTTTTTTTCTCTTGCTGCTTTTAAGATTTTCTCTTTGTCTTTTGCTCTTGGCATTTTAATTATGATGTGTCTTGGTGTGGTCCTCTTCGGATTCCTTTTGTTTGGGGTTCTCTGTGCTTCCTGGACTTGTAAGTCTATTTCTTTCACCAGGTAGGGGAAGTTTTCTGTCATTAATTCTTCAAATAGGTTTTCAATATCTTGCTCTCTCTCTTCTTCTGGCACCCCCATAATTCGGATGTTGGTACGCTTGAAGTTGTCCCAGAGGCTCCTTACACTATCTTCATATTTTTGGATTCTTTTTTCTTTTTGCTTTTCCGGTTGGGTGATTTTTGCTTCTTCATATTTCAAATCTTTGACTTGATTCTTGCGATCCTCTAGTCTGCTGTTGGAACTCTGTATAATATTCTTTATTTCAATCAGTGTATGCTTAATTTCTATTTGGTCCTTGTTCATATCCTCGAGGGTCTTACTAGATTTCTTGAGGGTCTCACTGAATTTATCAGTGGTTTCTAGAAAATTCTTGAAAAACCTTATAAGTTTGGTTTTGAACTCTATATCCAGTAGTTTGGTTTCCTCCATTTCTGTCATTTGTGACCTGTTTCTTTGTCTCCGCATTTTTTATGCTTCCCTGTGTTGATAGAGTGGCTTTCTGTGCTTGGTGTCCTATAGGGCCCAGTGGCTCAGCCTCCCCAATTACCTGAGGTGGACACTCTTGGTGCACCCCTTTGGGGGCTTTGTGCACAGTCTTGTTGTAGTTAAGCCTTGATTGTTGTAGGTATCACTGGGAGGAACTGACCTCCAGGCCAATTGGCTGTGAGAATCAGCTGTGTCTACAGTGGGAGAACTTCTGTGCTGGAGACACCCTTCTGGGGCAAGACTTGCTTCAGTGGGGCTTTAGTGCTCACTGAGTCTGTCCCCTGAGTGCGTCCCTTATGGATCTGAGGAGTTGTAATTTGGATGGTCCCACTCTGACCACAGGGTACACTGGCTCTTGGATCTCTAAGGAGGTGCTAATTTAGCCTCTGCCTGAGGCTACCCAGCAGGAGCTATGGAGAGATCCGCAGATTCCTCTTGTATGGGATTTGGAGGTGCCCAGATGAGGCCCAGCTGTGAAGCAATGCAAGCTGCTGTGGGGCCTTGGCCCTTCTTTTGGAAGTTCTGGGTCTCTCTGACCCAGCTGCAGTTTGTTAGGTAATTTTCAGATTGCAAAGGGCCAGGCCTTTCATATGCAAAAACCTCTGCGCACAGCTTGGGTGGGGCGGGGTCTCAGGGAATCAACAGGGCGGAGCAAACAGCTATGGAAGATCCTCAGTCCTACCCTAAGAGGTTCCACGTCTCAGTGTCCCGTGGTAATCGCTGCAAGCACCTCTGAGAGAAAGCCGCCCTCGAGTTCCACCTGCTGCCAGACAGTCCAGTTTCTCCCTGT
>NW_005357962.1:1329030-1338817 GCF_000412655.1 Myotis brandtii | reverse complement strand
GAGATTTTCATGTCTCAGTCCATCTCTGGAGACCAAGGAGGAAACAAATTCAGAACCAGTCTAAACAAATACAGGCTTCAGTTTAATACCTGACTACTTTCATTCTTACTAGCAAGACTTCAGTGAATGGAATAATTATGGCAGGAATAAGGTCCCTAGCATGTTGGGGTCTAGTTGTACTACAGTGTTTTGCTGCTGTCTTGACCCAGTTTTGAGGTCCTAGCTAAAGGCTGGTCAGTTTCCCTTGTGAGCAATTAAGTCCACACCCCTTACTGGGCTCTCACACTTGGGCACTGTGCTCCCTCCCACCCTAATCGCCCTGTTGCCATGTACCAGACAACCAGGGACAGCCCCTTTGCCGCAGAGTCTGCTGAAATTACTTCTAGTCCTAAACCTGCTGGCTCTGCTTTACTCTCTTCTTCCCGTGGAAACTACAATAGGTGGCCTTGCCCTGTGTCCCCACCTTCCTCTGCCTGGTGACCAACCAAGTGCCTTCCCTGAGTGGCCCTGGTTGATGTAACAAAACTGTAAACCTCTTTCTCTTTCCCCATCTGCGTCTGATTTCATTGTGTCTCACCTAAAGTAGTATGATTAAAACACTAGACTATAACCTTTCACTCTAAAGAAAAACTCCAGGACTAACTGGGATGATGCTAGATGGAATGTCCGAAAGGCATGAGCACGGTCGTGGCACCAGTGAGCCCAGGCCCACTGAGAGCGAAAGCTGCACAGGGACTGGTGCTCTCCGGGCAATGAGGATTCTGCCTTGTGTTTTGTGGCTCCACCCAGGAGTTGTAGTTAGAGACACAGAGGGATTTGTTCTCCCTTGGGCATAAAGAAGGGAAGCAAAGAGCCCCTTGTGAATTGGGAATTTTCCAGAAATAACAGTGGAGGTCACAGGGTAGGTGCAGAGGGTTTCTGGCAGGCTCATCCTGGACCATAATTTAAGGCCGCTGGTCAGCACATTGCACAGAAAAGCAATGAATGACAGCTCTCAGGCATGCACTGCCAAGAAGCAGATAGGGCTCCACTTGGGAAAGGGGAGAAGACAAGGAAGCCACAGGTCCACACAGACCGACACACAAAAGGCCAGCACCTGACAGTGCTGGAGAAAGGCTGCTTCTGGTTATAGCCTGTGACGACTTCAATGAACTCACATTTTTATCATCAAGTGAGAGTCTAATAATTAACCTTTTCACACCAGGGAACATATGGTTAGTGCAGCAATCTCTGATTTATCTTTTTCAAAGAGAAGCCTTGTGAATCAAACTGCTAACAGATTTTATCCACCACAAATTTAACTTCAAAATTATTTCAGATGATTTCATACCTTGGAAAATATTCAAGAGCTCAAAAAGTTAACTGACCTATTTGTAAAATATTTTCAATTGTGTTGGTTCAATTGAATATTCCCCCTACTCACACACTGATACCACAAACAAAACATTATCTATGTAAATTCCATCATTATGAGCAACAACCCACACATTATAAAGAAATTAATATGAGGATGTCACATGAGGTCCACTGGGATGGTAGTGAGCAAGGGTTCTTTAAAATGCAATGCTGGCCTGACTGGCATGGCTCAGTGGTTGAGCGTCGACCTATGAACCAGGAGGTCAGGGTTCGATTCCCAGTCAGGGCACATGCCCAGGTTGGGGTGTGCAGGAGGCAGCTAACCAATGATTCTCTCTCATCACTGAAGTTTCTATCTCTCTCTCTCCCTCTCCCTTCCTCTCTGAAATCAATAAATATATATTATATATATTTTTTAAAACCACGTAATGCTGGACAGACTTGTATCAGTAAAGATAACTTAGATGATGCTATGGTAACAAACGTTCCGTAAGTCTTGGTGGTTGAAAACAATATGGTTTAGTTCTTAGTTATGCTCCATATTCATCATCGGTTGGCTGGTGCTCAACTTTTCTAATATTCTCTCTCAAGACTCAGGCTGACAGAGTAGCCACCACTTTTACTACTTCCTTTTAAAAAATATTTTATTTATGAATTTAGAGAGAGGGAGAGAGGGTGAGGGGTGGAGAGAAAGAGAGAGAGAGAGAGAGAGAGAGAGAGAGAGAGACATTGATTTGTTGTTCTACTATGCATTCATTAGTTGCTTCCTGTATGTGCCCTGACCAGGGACTGAACCTGCAACCTTGGCTCATTGGGACAATGCTATAACCAACTGAGCCACCAGCCAGGGCTTTACACTATTTCTTACAACAGGTTGCATTTTACTACCCAAAGCAGGTGTTACACTCAACTTCACTGGCCACATCCCACTCCAAGGAGGTAGGGAAGTAAAATCCTATTGCAGGGGTTGGCAAACTATAGTCCACAGGGCAGCCTCTGTGTTTGTAAATAAAGTTTTATTAGAACACAGCCATACTCATTTGTTTACATTTTGTCTATGGCTGATGTCACCACAGAGTTGAGTAGCTGTGACAGAGACTATATGTGGTCCACAAGCCTAAAATATTTAGTCTCTGGTTCTCGAGGAAAAGTGTGCAGATCTCTGGCTTACTGTATTAGTTAGCTTTTACTAGGTTATGCTGTAGTAACAAACAGCCTCCCAACCACAGAGGCTTACCAAAAGAAATGTACTTTTCATTCATAGTACATGTCAGTTGTGGGCAGGCTAATGGCTTTGATTTGGGTTTTCTTCACAGGCAGATAGAGTATTCTCTATCACAATAGGCCATTCTCATGGCAGAGAAAAGAGCATGAATAAACCATGTCACTTCTGCTCACATGTTTTTGGCCTAAGAAAGTCACATGGCCCAGCCTAGCATCTCAGATAGAGAGATGTACACTCACCTCCCTCCCCAGGAGGCACTGTGAGTTCCTGACTAAGTGTAGGGATGTGTAACACTCCTACAGAGAGGGATTAGTGACACAATTGACCATCCCTACCATGTGAGCAGTCTGGGTGACAGCACCAATAGCTGGCACAGGATGTTAAAAAGACCCTGTGAAAAAACCCAGGACCGAGAGTTAACAGACTATGGATTTACAACAAATCATTGTTTCTCTCTGAACCTTAAGAGTCCTCCCTCTATAAAATAAGGCAATCCAACTGCATCAGCGTTTTCAACCTTTTCGTGTCCACGCATGTTGAGCATCTAACCCTCCCCTCACCATGTCTATTGCTCTACTTTGAGTAACTCTAGACTGGGAAAAGGCATTTGGCTAAAACCACGACATTCATCAATTACAAGACACTGTTTATGGTATCCAAAGGTAATTTTGACACAATTATGAACGATAGCACTTTTCTCCTGGGATTTGCTAATTAACACTTGAGCATATTCGTACAGGCTAACAGGGAGGAGGAAGTAGACACAATTGGCTTTAAAGTAAATTTTTCTAGAATTACGGACACTTAAATTTATGCCACAGATATAATGGGTTTGGCACTAAATTCACTAGATGGCAATCGTCTGTTAAATTGTGTGTCTCTGGGTCTTGGGGTTGTCTTGTTCAATAGTGCATTCCAGGAGCTTATACACAGTTGATACTCATTAAATATTTCCGGACTAATTGATAAAAGGAATCGTGTGTTTCATAAATACCTATAAATATTTTTTCTCTTGTGTGTCATTCAAGCCCATGCATTTGAAAAAGAATGGCTGACTTAGGTGTGAGTGAATCACATCACATGTTTAGTTCACAGATAACGTTTGGTGTTTGTATGGATCTGCATTATTTGAAACACCTGCTGAGCCATCCATGGATCTCTGGCCCATGAGTTGGGATCACTGGTCTGAAGAAACACAGGAAAGCCCATCCTGAAGGGAAAAAAAATCTAGTCTATCACATTCCTTCTAGTTCAGTTCTGAGTCTTCATTCCAGTGACATCGTTCATGCAGTGAGTCAACTGTAATTGAGGAATTGAGCAAAATTCTCTCGCCTCCAACAAGTTTCCCATAGGATCTAACAACCAGTCTATCAGGTCATAAAATATTTTACGTGTTAAGCAGTACTTCAGATCTGCAGCTGGCCCTAGCCCTGGATAAAGGCTAAGTTAATAAATGATTGACTCCATACACTTAAAAACTATAATATTTGTTTGGTATCTGCTCATGTATTTGACTGTGTCATCAGTTCTTAATCCTTATTATGCATCAGAATCACCTCATCAAAACTTTAAAAACACAGGAGAGGTGCCTGGCCCCTACCAGATGCGATTCACTTGCCCAGACTTAGGTATTTTGTTTTAAAGCTAGTAGGTGATTCTGTGTATACAAGGTCAAACCCACCTTCAAGATTAAATGAGACAGTTTGATTTTGAGAGTCAGAATATTTTCCCCTTCTTTCTCATATTCTGGGTATTTCTCTTATTACCAAAGTCATACTAGATGAACTTTTAAAAATATTTTTTATTGATTTCAGAGATGAAGGGAGACCGAGAGAGAGAGAAACATCAATGATGAGAGAAAATCATTGATTGGTTGCCTCCTGCACGCCCCACACTGAATGCCCCACTGGGGATGGAGCCCACAACCCAGGCATATGCCTTGACTGGAAATCAAACCATGACCTCCTGGTTCATAGGTCAACTCTCAACCACTCAGCCACACTGGCTGGGTCAGATGAACTTTTAAAAGAGAATCTTGCCAATGTTTTAATATTGTTTGGGATTTTTTGATTACCTGACTTACATGTAAAAGCAAAGGCCACTTCCTTGTAAATTCAAGGAGGAAGAATTCTAGGAGAATATACATGAAGAGAATTTGGGAGAGGTTTCGAGGATCATGAAACAGAAGGAAACAGGTATTTTTGACAGGTGTTTACCCCTTTCTCATCACTTTCAGGAAGCTTACATTCTATTTCAGAAAAAAATCTTAGAAAGAAAGCTAAATTGACAAACAACCACATGTTACATCTTGTGGGAAACTATAACATGTTAGAGGGATTTGAAGAAAGGAAGGAGGTGGAATAATCAGAAGAAAGTAAGTTTTCCCAGGCGTTAACAGAGGCACAAGAATAGGGAAGGAAGGAACAGAGACCACGGGGTGGTGGGGTAGGGGCAAGGCCGTACCTGGACTGGGTCATCTAAAACCTCCTACCTCTATACAACAAAATTATCTTCAGAAGTGGTCTTAGAACAAAACAACTAATAAAAAGGCCCCCAAAATGAAAACATTAAAAAATTGTCTTTATTAAATTCTGTGTATATATTTAGGTAGTAATTACTACAATACAAAAAAGGGGGGGGGTAATGGATTAATAATTTTTAATTACATGAAAATATTTCTTTTAAAAACATACAAAAAGAAGCACTTTGAAAGGAGTAACCTTCAAATGCTCACAGAAAGATCTGCACATAGAACTGTGGTCAGGCAAGCCTTGCTTCTTCATCTTCACAATTCTGTTATTGGTTTGAATCTACTCTTTAAACACAGGAATATGTAGTGTTACATGGCTTGGAGACGCAAACTGTGCTTGAAGCAAACACATGATTCCTGATGAACTTAAACTTTATATTAGTCAGGATTCTCTAGAGAGGCAGAACCCACAGCAAAAGATTGATTATTGGTTGATTGACTGTAATTATGGAGGCTGAGATGCCCCATAATCTGCTGTCTGCAAGATGGCAACCCAGGAAAGCCAGCAGTATAATTCAGACCAAGTCCGAAGACCTGAGAACCAGGGGAGCTGAAGGTATAAATCCTAGCCCCAGGGTTGGAGGAGATGAGATGCAATTCCAGTGTTAATGGATGAAGTGGGGTGTCCTCTTCCCCACTGGGTGTTGGGGCTGGGGTATGTCAAGAAAAATAATTTTCTGAGACTTGAATGAGAGGATGAGTGATTTTTATTTGGCTGGAATTACATCCCTGGGTTTCCAAAATCCCATTCCAGTCATAGAAAAAGTGTAGCTGGGGTTTCAGTAAAGCTAAAAGCCAAGCCAGTGCCCAGAATTTTCATTCCATATTGCAGCCGGGTCCAGTTTAACATCAGGCTAGTTACAGTCCATTAGTCCATGTGTGTGGCGGTCCACATGGCCGTGGGCCATGTGGGCAAATACAGGAGAGTGCACCCGGGCAATGAGAGTCCCAAGAGCATAAGAGGAACCAAGAGAGTAAACTCCTTTGTTTAGGGGATTAAATATCTCAAATTTCGTACCCTTGCAGTGCCCATGCACATTCTGGCCAATGACCTATTCCCAGGTGTGACTGGCAGACAAGTACCTTCTCAACATCACCCTAACTTTACTGGGCATGTGTTTATTCTCCTCCCTGTCCAGTCTCTTCCCCCAGCGACCTGCAGGGAAAAGAGTGGTGGCTCCCTGGTGAGAATAAAGCTGCAGCTTTCTGGCAAAGCTGCCCAAATGACATGCCTCCAATATCTCGCCTTCCCTGTGCTCCTTTCCTGTTATTAATAACTAGGTTAATTACAACAGTATCATCAACTCAACCAGTGAGGCAGAAAAAAGGGGCAAATTCCTCCTTCCTCTGCCTTTTGCTTTATTGAGGCTCTCAATGGATGGGTTGACACCTGCCCACATTGGGGAGGGTAAGCTACTTTACTGAGTTAATGGACTCAAATACTAGTCTCATCTAGAAACACCCTCACACAGGCATACCCAGACATACTGTTTAATCTGGGAACCCCATGGCCAGTCAAGTTGACACATAAAATTAACCATCACGCACTTGCTTGTGTGTGGCTGAATCTATCTGTGTAGGGAATCAAAAGGTATTACTAAATAGAATGCAATATTTCTAAAGGATAAGTTATAAGTGTGCTACTTTATTATTACTATTATTATTACTACTATTATTATTATTATCATTATAATGACTTAACAATCACCGCAGTAACTGTTTAGAACTTAGAGCAACAAAAGAATTTTCTGGGGAGGAGTAGTATATCACTGACATCATTTAGAATTGTTGGAACATAGTGCTAAAAATCTGACTGACTTTGTTTTAAAATTTTCTACAGGCAATGCACCCCTTATTGCCTGCACCTGGGGCTGATGGCACTCATAGCCTCCCCTAGGTTCATCACCACTTGGGAGGGAGGAGTACAGTGTGAGGCTGGGGGCAGCTTGCTCTAGGTCCCCCTCTAGCTCTCCCTCATCTTTTTTCTCTTCAGTTACTTTGTGGCTTTAATTGGCTTTCTGATGTGAGGGAAGGAGCCAGTGGAGTGATTGTTTTTGGAGCAACTTCCCAGTGGAGGCCCAAGGGATGATACTAAGAGATCACACACAGCTAATCACCTTGGAGACAGGGAAAGGTGGGAAGCTCAGGTTAAAGTATAGATTGGATTCAAAGCAGTGGGAGTTGTTATACTTGGTAACAGTTTTCTCAGGAAGCCGTAAGTGTAGGTCTGTTGCTTAGAGAAAAGGAGGTAGTATTGACAGGAGGAAAGTAATGAAAGTCTAAAACAGAAAGTCTACAAAATTAAAAAAGAAAAGCTAGTTAAATAATAAACAAAAGCATGGTTGAGGACCAGTCAAGATGGTGGCATAGATAAACATGGAACTCGCTGCCTCCCACATCAAAATTACACTTCAAATACAGAACAACCATCATTCAGAACCACCTGAAACCTAGCTGAATAAAAGTCCTACAACTAGGGAATTAAAGAAAGCACATAGACTGCTAGGAGGGGCAGAGACTTAGGGCGAAATTGCAGAATCAACTGGTCCCACATCCACGGAGGGATATCTTGGCTATGGAGGCTTCCCTGAGAAGTGAGGGGTTCCAGCCCCACACCTGCCCCTCCCCCTGGCCCCCCGCAACCTAAGGTTCCAGTTCCAAGAAGAGAAGTTGCCACAACTTCTGGCTGTAAAAACCAGTGGGGATTGTCACTGAGTGACACAGAGGCTACTGGCACCAGGCAGTTCCTCTTAAAGGGCCCCCTCACAGCCTTAGTTGGACTCCCTCCCTCTGAGCTCCAGTGAAAGGAACCTGGGACATTCAGGGAGGAACTAACTCGCCTGGAATCAGGGTGAGAGCTGGAGGGGTAGCTTTCTCCCAGAAGAAGTGCTGGCAGAGGTCATTGTTCCTTTGCTGAGCCCTCCCCACCACAGAGCTGGCAGGCACCATATTTGAATCTCCATCAACCTGGCTAACACTTTTCACCCTGCCCTGGTGATTCTCTGAGACCCTGCCCCTCCCTACTTATAGGCTCATCCATCCAAACCATTTCCAGTGACTTTTCCATACAACTGGTCTCTCTTGCCTCATGCTTCGGACTTTCCTAAAATCTTTCAAACAATCAGCAGCTGGCCTTAGCATGCCCCACACCTCTCAATTAATGTCCCAGGCTCAGCACTAGCAGCAGCCTGCCTTGGTTCATAGCTTGGCCTCTCTTGGGCACCTCCAAGTTCAACATCAACAGCAGCCATCTGCATATTGCTTTGTGGCTCATGCTGGGTGGCCCTGAACAGGGCAAAGGCAGTGGTTGACTTTGCACCTCCTGGGAGGCTACAGAGCCAGTGTATCCAGTGGTCAGCTTTGACCACAATGGATTACAATCCTACCACCTCCCCAAGTAACACACTCAAAGGTTGGACTTGGTGAACACCAAAGCCTCACTGAAGCAAGTCCTGCTCCATAGGGTTGGCTCCTGCACAGCAGCTCTTCCACTGTTGTTGCAACCAATCCTCGCAACCAATTGACCTGGAGGCAATACTTCCCAGTGATGCCAACCTCAACCAAGGCTCAACTACAATAGGACAGTGCACACAGCTCACACAAGGGCACATCTGGAGGGCCTACCTCAGGTGACTGGGGAGGCTGAGCCATTGGACATCTACTACACAAGGCCACTCTACCCAGTATGGGAGACATAGCAGTTCTACCTAATACATAGAAACAAACACAGAGAAATAGCCAAAATACAGAAACAAAGAAACATGCCACAAATGAAAAACAGGAGAAATCTCTAGAAAAAGAACAAAATAGCTTGGCCTCTCTTGGGCACCTCTAAATCCAACATAAGCAGCAGCAATCTGCAGATTGCTTTGAAAAATAGCAGATACAAAGTTCAAAACAATGGTTAGAAGCATGCTCAAGTAACTTGGTGAGAATGTCAAGGAACTAGTGAGAATTTCAAGGAACTTAGTGAGAAAATTAACAACATAAAAAGGACCAGTCAGAAATGAAGGATACACTAACTGAAATAAAGAATAATTTACAAGGAATTGACACTAAAGTAGAGGAAGCCAAGAATCAAATCAAGAATTTCTAATACAAGGAAACAAAAAACACCCAATCAGAACAGTAAAAAGAATCTAAAAAATATGAAGATAGTGTAAGGAGCCTCTGGGACAACTTCAAGTATACCAACATTTGCATCATAGGGTTGCTAGAAGGACAAGAGAGAGAACAAGAAATTGAAAAATTTTTTGAAAAAATGATAGAAAACTTCCCCTATCTGGTGAAAGAAATAGACATATAAATCCAGGAAGCACAGATAGTCCCAAACAAGATGAACCCAAAGAGGCCTACACCAGGACACATCATAATTAAAATGCCAAAGGATAAAGACAAAGAGAGAATCTTAAAAGCAGCAAGAGAAAAGCAGTTAGTTACCTACAAGGAAGCATCTATTTGACTGTGAGCTTATTTCTCAACAGAAACTTTGCAGGCCAAAAGGGAGTGGCAAGAAATATTCAAAATGATGAATAGCAAGGACCTACAACCAAGATTACTATATCCAGCAAAGCTATCATTTAGAAAAGAGCTTCTCAGACAAGAAAAAGCTAAAGGGGAGAAGAAGAAAGAAGAAAGAAGAAAGAAGAAAGGAGGAGGAGGAGGAGGAGGAGGAG
>NW_005357962.1:1325434-1328922 GCF_000412655.1 Myotis brandtii | reverse complement strand
AGGAGGAGAAGAAGAAGAAGAAGAAGAAGAAGAAGAAGAAGAAGAAGAAGAAGAAGAAGAGGTGAAAAGATCAAGAATAGGAACAATAAAATGGCAATAAATACACATTTATCAGCAATTGAATCTAAAAATCAAAATAATATCAAAATAATCAAATAAGCAGAATAGAAACAGACTCAGATTCAGAGAATCTGATGGTTGCCAGATGGGAGGGGTTTGGGTGAAAAAGGTGAAGGGATTTAGAAGTACAAATTAGTCAGTGCCCATAGACACAGACAATAGACAGGCAAAGGCCTGAGATGGGGTGGGAGATGGGTGGAAGGGGGCAGAGGAGGGGGATATGGAGGACATCTGTAATACTTTCAACAATAAAATAAACTAAAAAACAAAAATCATGGATGGGGGCTTGGGATTCTCCTGGAAGTGTTAATCAATGACCTTTCTTGTTTGGTGTTCTAGCTCTGTTGTGTTCTTTGAACTATAGGTATCAATCATCAATATCTCTCAGGAAATAAATGGGGTCTTCAGAATTTCAGGTTGGCTCCATATGGTTAGCTTTTCCTAGCCTGTGGGGATTTTTCCAACTTGCTAAATATATGTGCTGTTTCTATCTTCTCAGAAGAAGAAGAAGAAGAAGAAGAAGAAGAAGAAGAAGAAGAAGAAGAAGAAGAAGAAGAAGAAGAAGAAGAAGAAGAAGAAGAAGAAGAAGAAGAAGAAGAAGAAGAAGAAGAAGAAGAAGAAGAAGAAGAAGAAGAAGAAGAAGAAGAAGAAGAAGAAGAAGAAGAAGAAGAAGAAGAAGAAGAAGAAGAAGAAGAAGAAGAAGAAGAAGAAGAAGAAGAAGAAGAAGAAGAAGAAGAAGAAGAAGAAGAAGAAGAAGAAGAAGAAGAAGAAGAAGAAGAAGAAGAAGAAGAAGAAGAAGAAGAAGAAGAAGAAGAAGAAGAAGAAGAAGAAGAAGAAGAAGAAGAAGAAGAAGAAGAAGAAGAAGAAGAAGAAGAAGAAGAAGAAGAAGAAGAAGAAGAAGAAGAAGAAGAAGAAGAAGAAGAAGAAGAAGAAGAAGAAGAAGAAGAAGAAGAAGAAGAAGAAGAAGAAGAAGAAGAAGAAGAAGAAGAAGAAGAAGAAGAAGAAGAAGAAGAAGAAGAAGAAGAAGAAGAAGAAGAAGAAGAAGAAGAAGAAGAAGAAGAAGAAGAAGAAGAAGAAGAAGAAGAAGAAGAGGTGAAAAGATCAAGAATAGGAACAATAAAATGGCAATAAATACACATTTATCAGCAATTGAATCTAAAAATCAAAATAATATCAAAATAATCAAATAAGCAGAATAGAAACAGACTCAGATTCAGAGAATCTGATGGTTGCCAGATGGGAGGGGTTTGGGTGAAAAAGGTGAAGGGATTTAGAAGTACAAATTAGTCAGTGCCCATAGACACAGACAATAGACAGGCAAAGGCCTGAGATGGGGTGGGAGATGGGTGGAAGGGGGCAGAGGAGGGGGATATGGAGGACATCTGTAATACTTTCAACAATAAAATAAACTAAAAAACAAAAATCATGGATGGGGGCTTGGGATTCTCCTGGAAGTGTTAATCAATGACCTTTCTTGTCTGGTGTTCTAGCTCTGTTGTGTTCTTTGAACTATAGGTATCAATCATCAATATCTCTCAGGAAATAAATGGGGTCTTCAGAATTTCAGGTTGGCTCCATATGGTTAGCTTTTCCTAGCCTGTGGGGATTTTTCCAACTTGCTAAATATATGTGCTGTTTCTATCTTCTCTATATAATTAGACTCACTGATTCAGGCCAACAAAAATGTTGAGGAATAAAATTCAAAGGAAAGCCTAACAAATCTTTAGAGAGCAGCATTTCTCCCAGGCTGTTATTTCTCTAACACAGTGAATTGCATTCCCTTTATAGCTTCCTAATAGCTCTAGAAACTTGAAAGTCTTGTTGTCCCAGACTGAATAGCTGAATCAGTGACACCAGATATCAAGGTTGTGAAGAGAGAGAAAAAGGTGCTTTTCCTAGAGGAAATGTTTAAATACCTCCCCTCCCCAAATAAATGGAAACAAGGTGGTTCACGCTAAACAATGCATTTAGCTTTAATACTAAATCTATGTGAAGGGCAAGGAGTTTATCTGGTTGAAATGGAAATATTCTCCAACTCAAGTGATTTATGCATTAGGACTTGCAAAAGGATCTGGGAAGAGGTGGAAGGCAATGAATATATGTTGGCAAATATGCAATGGAGAACCCAAATGAATTGCATTGTCACGTATAATGAGCCTTTGCTTTGAGGTATGTAACCCATTTTCTCACTTGTCATGCCTTTCAATTATGTCTCTCACACTGCATTATCCACAAAGCTGCCAGGGGATGTTCAAATCAAGGGTGGCTGCAAAAGTCAAGACTCAAGGAATGGAGACTGGCCTGCATAATATCTGCAGAACAAACTATTTCCTAGGTGAATATCAAAACAAGGAAACTTAATCTAATTTTCCATCTCTGATATTTATGACTATTTATCCCAAACAGTGTGGCTCAGAAGTTCTAAGCATATCCCGTGACCACACCTTAAGTAAATGAACTCCAGGTAATACTGTATCGAGCGGTATATTCAAAATTCTTTGACATGCCAACAACTGCTATTCCTACTCACCCCCAATACCCTAGAGTCAATTTCTACCCAATTTTCTTCTAAAAGGAGTTGTCAGTTCCAAGCAAATATGTTCATATCTGTGATAAAAATGATCCATGGGACCTTTTTCCTTTCCCCTCTACCCTCATATATTATTCCCCGCTGGAAATTTTTACCTGTTCAAAATGGCAGAAAACACCATTATTACTAATCCTCAGCATAATGCAATGATAAATGAAAATGTATTTATCATTGAGCACATTTATTTGTGATATTTTAAAGAATAGAAAGTGTGGGTGAGATAGGGTATGTGGTAAAACAGCTGTGATGGATACAGAGACTGTCAAGGAGATATTAACACCAACCCCCAATGGATTTATGGCTTAGAACTGACAGAGACCAGCTGCATCTGACATAGCGACTAATTTCACCTCACGGGAACCCCTGGCCTCATTATACACATTGTAATACACTAGATACTCAACAACACACCCCGAACCATCATGATCAGAAATGGAAAGCCCAGATAAGGACACAAAGTGGCTGTCAGGGCTCTTTGAAGAAGTCTCCACTCCTTTATCTGAAAGACCTGGAATTTCCTTCCCCCGCCCTCACTGAATGCCCTACCTCTCAATTAAATGAGCCTCAATAAAAGAAGTGAAATAAGCCAGTCAATGAAGGAAAAATACCACATGATCTCACTCATTTATGGATAATAAAGACCATTATAAACTTATGAACAAAAATAGATACAGAGGCAGCAGAGCAGCCTCGAACAGACTGTCAAACTACAGTGGGAAGGCCGGGGAGGGTTGTGGGGTAGGAGGGAAGGGTAAGAGATCAACCGAAGGACTTATAT
>NW_005357962.1:1228533-1325365 GCF_000412655.1 Myotis brandtii | reverse complement strand
GGGAGGCCAGGGGATTGTCAAGGGCGGGGAAAAAATGGAGACATATGTAATACTCTTTGTAATACTTTAAGCAATAAAAAAATAAAATAAAATAAAATGTCAAAATATGCAAAAAAAAAAAAAAGAAGTAAGTCTCACTAGGGAGGGGCTGCTCTATCTGTGGAGGAACCACTCCCTGTCTCACTGTTTCACTACTAAACCCTCTTTCACTGTAAACTCTACGCTGGCTCAATGGTGAATTCCTTCCTGCATGAAGCCAAGAACCCACAGTGGGTCACAGACCCCTGGGTCTCCAGAAGCCAGAACACCTGCATCATCTCGACTCACTTATCATGGCATAAAGATGATTTTCAAGTGAAAACCTTTGAGCTGTAAAAGATGCAGACAGAAATCCTATGTGACCTTCCTTTATCTGACTGAGGCAGAGCCTCCAGAAAACACAGCTGCCGTTAACCTTCCTCTGAGGGAGCTTCCTGCAAATTCAGGGAGACAGACTGCCCACCTCCAATAGCATCAAAGAGCCCAATAGAACCTCCCACATTTTCCCACTGAAGCCTTCACCCACTTCATTCCCAATCCCTGGCCCTTTGTGATGTTAGTCTATAAACCTTTATTTCTGGCTTCTCAGTGCGTTGCTCATTGCTGAGCAGCTCCCACATGCATGTGTAAATAAGCTTTGTCTTCTCTCCTGTTACTCTATGGTTAGTTCATTTGCAGGAGGCCAACCATTGGACCCACGTTGGAAGAAGAAAATTTTTCCTTCCAACAAAAGCAAAGTAAGGCTTTGAAAAGAAATTGGTCATTATTTGATATTCCAGTGTATTTCATTCATCAAGTTTCCAGTGGGTCACAGACCCCTGGGTCTCCAGAAGCCAGAACACCTGCATCATCTCGACTCACTTATCATGGCATAAAGATGATTTTCAAGTGAAAACCTTTGAGCTGTAAAAGATGCAGACAGAAATCCTATGTGACCTTCCTTTATCTGACTGAGGCAGAGCCTCCAGAAAACACAGCTGCCGTTAACCTTCCTCTGAGGGAGCTTCCTGCAAATTCAGGGAGACAGACTGCCCACCTCCAATAGCATCAAAGAGCCCAATAGAACCTCCCACATTTTCCCACTGAAGCCTTCACCCACTTCATTCCCAATCCCTGGCCCTTTGTGATGTTAGTCTATAAACCTTTATTTCTGGCTTCTCAGTGCGTTGCTCATTGCTGAGCAGCTCCCACATGCACGTGTAAATAAGCTTTGTCTTTTCTCCTGTTACTCTGTCTATGGTTAGTTCATTTGCAGGAGGCCAACTATTGGACCCACGTTGGAAGAAGAAAATTTTTCCTTCCAACAAAAGCAAAGTAAGGCTTTGAAAAGAAATTGGTCATTATTTGATATTCCAGGGGGAGACATTTATACAGCTTTGCCAGGAAGCTGCAATACAGACGCATGCCCAGTAAGGTCTGGGTGATGTGGAAAGATGCTTACCTGTCAGTCAAACCTGGGAAAAAGTCAGTGGACAGAATAGGCGTGACCAGGGCAAACAAGGGAAGATTTGATATTTAAAATCCTGAACAAAGGGAGCTTCCTCTCCTCTCCTCTCTCCTCTCCCCTCCTCTCCTCTTCCCTCCCCTCCTCTTCCTTCCCCTCCACTCCCCTCCCCTCTCCTCCCCTTCCCTCTCCTCTCCTGCTTGCTTGCACTCCTGGGACTCCTGTTGCAGGGGATGCGCTCGCTCCCCTGTGCCCATGTGGCTCATGGCCATGTGGGACCCACACAATAGACCGATGGACTAAGTCTAGCCTGATGCTGCATCGGGCCCACCTCCACCATGGACACTGGCCCTACTTTTGGCTCTGCTGGAGCCCCAGCTACATATTTTCCAGGTCTGGTTTAAGGACAATGGGACTTTATTTATACAGCTTTGCCAGGAAGCTGCAATACAGACGCATGCCCAGTAAGGTCTGGGTGATGTGGAAAGATGCTTACCTGTCAGTCAAACCTGGGAAAAAGTCAGTGGACAGAATAGGCGTGACCAGGGCAAACAAGGGAAGATTTGATATTTAAAATCCTGAACAAAGGGAGCTTCCTCTCCTCTCCTCTCTCCTCTCCCCTCCTCTCCTCTTCCCTCCCCTCCTCTTCCTTCCCCTCCACTCCCCTCCCCTCTCCTCCCCTTCCCTCTCCTCTCCTGCTTGCTTGCACTCCTGGGACTCCTGTTGCAGGGGATGCGCTCGCTCCCCTGTGCCCATGTGGCTCATGGCCATGTGGGACCCACACAATAGACCGATGGACTAAGTCTAGCCTGATGCTGCATCGGGCCCACCTCCACCATGGACACTGGCCCTACTTTTGGCTCTGCTGGAGCCCCAGCTACATATTTTCCAGGACTGGTTTAAGGACAATGGGACTTTACAACCTGAGAAATATAATTCAACGCCAATAAAAACCATTCATTCTCCCACGTGAGTCTTAGAAATGTCCTTTTCTGAAGATATGGTAAAAGCCACTCCACTCCCACTAGCAATGGAGGAGTTCCACCAATCCATTCCTCCAGCAACGGTACTGCTAACGGGGGTGGTGATGGAGGGTTTCCCTGTCAATATACAAATCGATTTGTTTACATCCATATATGTCCAATGCCATTTGAGTTCCCATTGAGCACAAAATCCCACACCAGGCTTTTCTTGTAAATGCATATATATATATATTTTTTTAATTCTCACCCAAGGATATTTTTTCATTGATTTTTAGAGAAAGTGAAAGAGAGAGGGAAAGACAGAGAGAAATATTGATGTGAGAGAAACACATTGAATGGTTGCTTCCTGCATGTGCCCTGACCAGGGCCCTGGCTGGGGAGGAGCCTGCAACCGAGGTATATGCTCTTGACCAGAATAGAACCCAGGACCATTTGGTCTGCAGGCCAATGCTCTATCCACTGAGCCAAACCAGCCAGAGTGTAAATGCATAATTTCAATTGTTAGAATTAGCCACAAGTTATCATTGAATGGGTTAAAATACTGACATACTTACGCACCCAGTTAAATGCTGTAGAAATTTTTGCTGTAAACCACAAATATAACACTTTAATAAGGAAAAAAAATGCAATTAAAGGCTTAACTCTCCAAACATCACACAATCTTTCAAATGTAGAGAGTGCTGGGGATAAAATCCCCAAACTCTTAGTATATTGATAAGGAAACTTAAATCTTTATTTTTTCTAATTTTAATAGACAACTTTAAAAATTTCCCTGAGGAATGGCCTACCGCTTTAAATTTATATTGACATAATTAATATCAATAGCAGAGCCAGGAACTAATAATGAGGCTGTAAACTTAATTAACAGCCATAGTTATGAAACAAGTGGCACTTTAATAGCTTGAAGAGTCTCTTGAAAGCTTTCTGTTGCTGCTCAGTTTCTGCACTCTGTGTCCAAATGAGAGTCACTTCTGGTAGCCAAGAACCATAATCAGTGCAGCATTAAAACATTAGGCTGTGTTTAAATAGCTCCCCCTATACCCTCTCTCCCCACCACCAGAAAAAATTTCAGTAAATCCTTCCACTGGTTAACTTGTGGTTGGCTTGCCTACTCACGGATCTGCTGTTAGTGAGGGTGGGGGATGAGGAGGGAGATTAGCATCAGGGCTGGAGCTCTCATCACATGAAGTGTACAGGCAGAATAATATACCCTCTATAATAAAAGGGTAATATGCAAATTGACCCTAACGGTGGAACAACTGGTTGCTATGATGCTGACTGACCACCAGGGGACAGACGCTCAATGCAGGAGCTGCCCCTTGGTGGTCAGTGCACTCCCACAGAGGGAGCTCCACTCAGCCACAAGCCAGGCTGATGGCTGCGAATGCAGCAGTGGTGGTGGGAGCCTCTCCTTCTTCCTCAGCAGCACTAATGATGTCCAACTGCGGCTCAGGCCCGCTCTCCCCGGGGAGAGGGACTAAGCTGTTAGTCAGACATCCCCCGAGGGCTCCTGGGCTGCCAGAGGGATGTCTGCCTGCCAGCTTAGGCCCAATTCCCTGGAGAGTGGGCCTAAGCTGGCAGGTGGACATCTCCCAAGGGGTCCCAGACTGCAATAGGGCACAGGCCAGGCTAGGGACCCCCCCGCCAAGTGCATACATTTTCATGCACTGGGCCTCTAGCATATATAAAAGCTTAAGTGACTGTTATGACTGGCCAGTAGCTATGATGTGCACTGGCCACCAGGGGGCAGATGCTCAACACAGGAGCTGCCGCCTGGTGGTTGGTACGCTCCCACAGCCAACCTCCCATAGCCAGCCAACCTCCTGTGGTCTCTTCCCCCCAGGGCCTGGCAGGCCCCGATTGCCCTGATCGGGACTGGGTAAGACGCCCCAGTTGGCTGGGAGGGACCCCACTCATGCACAAATTCATGCACCGGGTCTCTAGTATACTAATATAAAGGTTTCCCTCAATCTGAAAACTCAAGATTCCAGCGGAAATGCCAGTGTCACAGGGATACAAAGGGGAAGTTAGGAAGGGAGAGGGATAGAGAGTTAGAAACATCGATGAGAGAGAAACATCGATCAGCCGCCTCCTGCACATCTCCTACTGGGGATGTGCCCGCAACCCAGGTACATGCCCTTGACCAGAATCGAACCCAGGACCTTTCAGTCTGCAGGCTGACGCTCTATCCACTGAGCCAAACCGGTTTCAGCAACAGTGAGTTTTGTGTGTGTGCAGATTCATGTGAAGCCACCTCCAAGAGTGATTAGTGAACATGAAGTACGCTACGCAGGAATCTATAGACAGTGGTGTTAGTGAGCTTTTGAAAGATCTCAATCAATCGAAGTTCATGCTCCTGGAGGTAGCTTTCACAAAAGCTCCCCTCTTGGAATCGGCACCAGAAAGTTCATTGATTAGCATGAAAGGATATTAGAAATCATTTTTCAGTGGTGAACAGAGGGATATGAGAGATGGGTGGATTGACTTGAAACCTCAAGGTTTGAATGAAAGGAGTATCAGGCTTGTCTAGCCCAATGACCTAACATGTTCAGAAGAGGGCTGAGGTCTAGAACTCCATCTGGTCCTCTGTCCTGCGTGGGAAGCTGCTGTCAGGCCCAAGTGCCAGTAGAGGTGCTCACTGGAGCTCTAACGTGACAGATGGAGGACTCCTGAAGGTTACAGAGCAGGTTGTCTGAAGGTTACAGAACAGGTTGTCTGAGTGCTTTTGAATTTGCTTGATAAGAAATGTTTCTATGTTTTGTAGAATCAGGTCTGAGGCTGGTTTTCATGGTCACAGACCAGCTGGTGGAAAGACGGTAGAGAAAGGAAGACTTAGGGTCTTCACAGCTGACTTCTCTCATCAGAGGTAAATGACAGCCACTGACAAGAACTGCTAGATTGGCTTAGGTCACTTCTCAAAAGCCCCCCCCCCCAGACTCCCCTCCACTCCCTCACACAGGGAAGGCTGAGCAGTGGGTAAACAAGGTGATGTAGAAGAGGAAAAAGTCCCTAAATTCTGTAACCAGGAGCTTAAATTATAATAGTCATTAGTTTTCTGTTTTGCCAAAGTACAAACCAGAAACTATTAAAGGCCATAACCATGGTGCAGACAAGTGCTTAGGGGAAGAAAGGTAGCATGTGAGGTGGAACACCTTCACTCTGGCCCTGTGGTAGCAGTCAAAAAGGTACAGGACTAGGAGTCAGGAAACCTAGGTTCTAGTTAACTCCGACAATTAATGAGCAAGTGACTTAACTTCTCAGCTGCCACTTTGTGGGCTGCCATTGCCCCTTTACCAGGTGGTTATGAAGCTCATATGAGAGCAGATGAGGAAGAAAGTGTCTATAAATGCACTCTAAAACCCAGGATGTCATGTACATTTTGTGCCAAGTCAATAAATGCTAATTATTTATTCTGTGTAGGCAGTGTGTGAGGCTACGTATTCCAGGGGTTTCAAAAATAAGCAAAAAGCATATATTTATGAAAGATGTATACAAGAATGTTTATTACAGCTTTATTCATAATAGCCCCAATCTGGGAATAGCCTAGGTGACCATCAAAAGGGGAATGAATAAATAAATTGTGGTATATCCATACAAGTGAATATTACTCAGTAGTAAAAAAAGGTACTAATTACTGATATGTGCAAAAAAGATAAATCTTAAAAATATGCTGAGTGAAAGGTTATACAAAATAGGATATACTATATGACTTATCTAAAATAGTATCTATGTATATAAAAGGCTAAATGACTGACTGTTCGTCCGTCCGACCGGTACATATGACACGCACTGGCAATTTAAAAATAAACTTGAGTCGCACATGCATGATTCATATAAAGCTCTTCCTGGTGCCAATTGCATGCAACCGACCAGCCGGTACATATGACGTGCACTAATAATTTAAAAATAAACGTTTACCGTATGAATCTTTCTTCTAATTAATTTCCTTTCAATCTGCACGAATCTGTGCACTGGGCCACTAGTATACTTTATGACCCTAGAACAGTGGTCGGCAAACTGTGGCCCCTTGAGTGTGGCTCTTTCACAAAATACCACGTGTGGGCACGCACATACAGTGCGATTGAAACTTCGGGGCCACACTCAAAGGGCCAAAGAGCCACATGTGGCTCGCAAGCCGCGGTTTGCCGACCACGGCCATAGAACTGAATGAAGTTCTAGAAGGGGCTAACCACTCCATGAGAAAAATGAGAACTTTGGTTACTTTTGTGCAATTGGCATTACACAGGTGTATGCACTTGTCAAAACTCAATTGAATGGGATATTTATAATGTGTGTGTAACATTTCCTTTAGAAAACACCCATAAACAAATACTGAGCTCTAGTTACTGACATATGTGCTGCAGTGTTCAGTGGTAAAATATACTGATTTCTGCAACTTATATTAAAATGCATAAGAAATAATGGAGAGGGAGATGGATAGACCAAGATAAAAGAAAGATAACAAAACATTAATTGTAAACTATAGGTAGCTGGTACATGAGTATGACTCCTTCAGATTTTCCGTCTGTTTGAAAATTATCCTAAGAAAGTGCTGGGAAGGTGCCTTATCACTCTCCTCTCCCTTTCATTTTGCCAAGCAATTTTAAAATATTAAGAAAATGAAAGTGTATAATAAACACAGCTGCTGTAAGAACACATATTTTTCACTGCATCATGAAAATTGCATTGTCCATAAATCTTGCTTTCTTTAATTATTGAAGAAGGTACAAAACTCTCTGGCAGTAAGTAGCTCCATTTGATTTGGAACAAGATATTTTAATGGCCTTTAAGAAGATTTAGAGAAAATAATCCCACTTTGTAATGCAATAAATACAGGACAATTTTCTAGAATTTTATGTGTCTCTGTACCCAATATGCATTCCATATGCAATACTGGACCCGAGTTAAAACTTGGTGGGTTAGTCACAGAATAAAATATGTATGCAGAATACATACATATATCCATCAACCAGCTATTGACAATGAGCAAATTAGCAGACTATATTGGGGCTATATAATCACATCCTGGGTTTAGGGTTACAAAAAGGCAACTCTGAGTCGATTTATTTTCACTTAGATATTAATGCCTGAATGCAGGTGATGACTACCAGGTAAGTGGTGTCACCTTTGGAAGCAACACGGTAGATGGAAATACTCGAAATAAAAATGATAAAGGAAGTAGAAATTGTAAATGATTCATCTGGTTCCAGATAGCACCTATAAAGATATTAAAAATAGGACAAATGGTTGCCTTCTTAGAATCAACATTTATTTCAATCATACTAGAGAAAGGCCTTCAACATCCTTGTGTCACTGTGTGTCAGCAGTTCCAGTCCCCGCCAGGCCAGGCTGGTTCTTTACGGAGTCCGCCCAGAACATATCCTGAGTAGTCACCTGGTTTACATTTGGGCTCAGAGACTTTCAGTTCTCCCTCCCCTATATCACCTCACCAAACGAGGTTGGGTATGGTCCAGTGACTTTAGCGCCAGACAGATCTGGGATGAGTGTCTGATTATTCATCCATCCAACGTGTATTTATGCTGCCTGCCTGCACCTACATTGTGCCACATACCATTCCATGTGCTTGGAATATGGTTGTCAATGAAATAAAGACCTCACTCTGGCAAAATTTACACTGGAATGGGAGAAATTGACAATAAACAACTAAAAGAATACTACATGAGACGGCAAAGCAACTCAGACAAAACCCAAGCAATGGGACCTGGTTTACACAACTGTAAAATCGGGATGACAATATCTCCTCTCAGGTGGGAGGTGGGGTTGACAATACGGTGCCTCCTCCCTTTTCTTACCCTTCCCCGAAAATTTGAAAATGGAACAACAGATTTCCCTGGAAAGCTTACAGCCATCAAAAACAGTAGTAATAATAATGGATACAGTGATATGCAAAGACACCCAAGAGAAAACTTACTCTCAAAGTAAGACTACAACCTGATGGAAGGCCCAGTATCAACACATCTGAAGAAAGCATATATCAGCCCAACTGGGTGACTCAGTGTTGGAGGCACCAGAAGGAGAGACGGAGAGAAGCTGGGACTGGCGGTGTTCCTCACTGTGGCATCCACACTCACAGCAGGCAGGGCAGTGTTGGAGGCAAGACCCTCACAGGTCTGTGACCCAGCCAGTAAGATTCCCTCCCTCATCCAGCTGGCACTGCTCCACACTCAGAAGTAAGCTTGTGATCAAGTGTGTTCTCATGTAAACTTGCCTTCAAAGAGAATGTTCTGATCAGAGAACAGTGTATCTGGTTCATAGGAATGTTTTCTTTCTCACTGCAAAATAACTGGCTGGCATTCCTGTTTTTATACATCAGTCCCTTATGAGTCAGGATAGTTTCAGTCTTCTAAACACCCATTCACTTCTGGTTATGCAAATCAGAATTTTGAACCTACACAGCTCAGATCCAGACCTCGGGAAATGGTTACCCCTCTGAGATAGTCATTGTGTGGGATTCTGTCAGGGGGCCAGCCTGTCTTAACTGTTTGCCTCCCTTAAAGTGATTGGGAAAGTTAAAGACAACGTGCACTAAGTGCTTATCAGAACACGGAGCATAGTAGGTGCTCTGTAAAATATATAAACCACACAGCACTATAAGGATTCAGCTCTCACCCCTTCCTGGCAGTGGACTTTGCTGTCAAGCATACCACAACCATACCTCTTTTTCCCTTTAACCAACCTTAAGCACAGCCACTGACCTGGAATGCTTTGGTTAGCATCTCCCTGCATCACAGACATTCATTCAGAAAAGGCTTCGAGTTGCTGTGCTCTAGAATAAAAAGTTATGGTCCTGGAAACAGAGCCCAGTTTTGCTGATGCTCATGTCATGGGCAAAGAGGATCATGGTACTGCCCCCACCTCTAGCCTCCAGGCTGTCTCACACAAGCTGTGACCCTCTCCCTTAGAGCTAACTGTGAAACCACAGAAGTAGCATCATGCTGTCCCTCTACTCACTCTAAAGGTTAATATATTACCAGCGTTGCCAACACGCCCACTACAAAGCATTTACTGAATATGGCGCTATAAGCACTATGCTAATTGTAAGTACACAAAGAACCAACCCCGACCCTCTGGTGTGGATCTAAGTTTAAGCAACATTTCATATTCAAAGGTTAAGTTGCCGATCTCAATTCATTTTAAATACAGTTTCCACATTTATAGTTTTTAAAGTCCTACAAGCCTTGCACTCCATAAATAATTGATTCACCTGTAACATGCCTCTACTCTACCCTTATGGAGGTAAATACTGAGGCAGCATTTGATAGCCAGAGAATCATGCATGCTCAAGGCCAAGTGGAAAATAAAGGTTGCCTAATTCAGCCCACAAGAAATGCTTGAACCTTCATCCTCTACATTTCTTCTAAGTAAACTGTCCATTTTTAAATACAGTTTCCACATTTATAGTTTTTAAAGTCATACAAGCCTTGCACTCCATAAACAATTGATTCACCTGTAACATGCCTCTACTCTACCGTTATGGAGGTAAATACTGAGGCGGCATTTGATAGCCAGAGAATCATGGATGCTCAAGGCCAACTGGAAAATAAAGGTTGCCTAGTTCAGCCCCCAAGAAATGCTTGAGCCTTCATCCTTTACATTTCTTCTAAGTAACTGTCTACGTAATTGGGACTCAAGTCAAGAATAGTGAACTCACTTCTCTGCAAATACAAAGGCAAAGAATATTGCATCGAAAATGGGGAGGCTTATGTACACTTGAAAGTAACATAATAATGTATGTCAACTGTAATGATAATATAAATTTAAAAAATAAAACGAGAGGCCAGGACCCTGAAGTGTGATAATATAAAGAATTGACTCCTGTGGATAAAGACCCCTTTGGGCTGGGTCCTCCTATGCCAATTCCACCTGATTTGGATTCAAGCCTTACCCGGCCACAGCCCATTCAATAGTTCAGCATCCCAAGAGCTCCCTAGGCAGCGTGCTCTTTACCTGGTCACTCCTCATACCACCTCAAACACTGCTCACTTACACCTTCACGTTTGCTCAGGTTGTATCTGGTGCCCAGGAAGGGTGTAGGCTGCACACACTACCAGCCTCAGTCTTGTCAGGATCTCTAAGTTGGTTGATGTCACTATCTGGGGTCCTCAGTTCCTGGTCCAGCACCTTTTCCTTCCAGTCCCTTGTTATTTCCTCCACGTTTGAGTCTTTTCTCCTCTACTGATCTCCCTCAGACACAATTATCCCCATTGTGCCTGCTGAAACTCTTGGTTCATGGTCAGTAAAGTCACTGGCATTCTTTTTTTTTTTTTAATATTTTTATTGACTCCAGAGAGGAAGGAAGAGGGAGAGAGAGATAGAAACATCAATGATGAGAGGAAATCATTGACTGGCTGCCTTCTGCACACCCTCCACCAGGGATTGAGCCTGCAACCCATGCATGTGCCCTTGACTGGAATCAAACTCAGGATCCTACAGTCTGCAGGCCGATGCTCTATTCACTGAGCCAAACTGGCTAGGCGTCACTGGCATTCTTACTCTTTTCACAAGACAGTCCCTCCACCTTCTAACCCTGACCCAGACCTGCCTCTTCCCTGAGGACATTACTTCCATGTTAGACTTCTCAGGTGGGTGGTGCTCATCTTCCCACATTCCAGCTGATGTAGAGATAGAGGCAAGATCTTCTTTTGTTCTATTTCCTTATATGTTCTTATATGTTCTATTTTCTGACCAACGGTCTTACAGTCTATTTAAACAACCTGAAGAAGGAGAGAGAGTCATAAGGCTATTAGAAAGAGAACGCTACAGGAAAAGAAAGTATGTGCAAAGGCTCTGTGGTGCTTCAAGAGTCCACCTGACATCAATTAACCCATTCTTTATGCCCTCTGCAGCTGTCCTCTAGGTCCTCTACCACCTTCTTAGTCATATCCCCTCACTCATGAACGGCTTCAGAACCTGTATCACAGTCCTTCTCCCGCCTCTATCCATCCTGACCCATGCTGAACAAGTTCCATGTCAGTGTAGAAGACGCTCCCAGAAATGCTGTTCTAAGGTCCCTTACCACCTTGATCCTTGCCAGCAAGCACTTCAGTAATGCATCCCCTTTGCCACAGCCTTTCCCCGTTAATACCTAGTATTGCTCTTAAATTAAAAATTCATCTTGCCCCGATTTTGGTAACAGCTTCCTCACTGCTCTCTTTTTACTCCTATTCTCCTCTTGTCCATTCCACACATAACCTTCAGAATGACCCCTATCAAAGTGGCAGATCATGTCACTTATGGGCTCAAAACTCTCCAGTGGCTTGCTACCTTAGAGGGAATTCTAGGGAAGTTATGAAGACCTACCACACCCAACTTGATCTGGCCCCTTGCCACCTACCCTTTTTTAAAGCAGAAGAAACATTTATTTATAATTTCAAAAGGTTTGGGGACTTTATCTTTTTATCTTATGCGAAGAAGGGTTAACGTAGAAAATAATAGAAAATGAAACAGATTTCAAGTATAAGCTCCCCAGGGCAGTCAGTCACACTGGTGACAGTAGGACTTTCTGGCCACATGGGGTTGTTGCCTTTACACAGCAGAGGTTGTCTTTGGCTTCCGGATCAGCATGGCAGAAGCTCCTCCTCCTCCTGAGCTCATGGCCCACCATTCTCCTCCTCACAGGGAGGGACAGCCTCCTGCCTCCGGGCCTTTGCATGCACCACTTTCTATCCCTGGAACATTCTTTCCCATCACTCCTTTAGATTCCGCTTTAAATGTCACTTTATCAGAAAGGCTTCCCTATAACTAACTCCACAGCCCACACCACCCAACCCTGCCTGGCCCTCTCACTCTCTATTGCCTACCTCTATGTTACTTTTCTTCAGAGCACTTTTACCACAGGACTAGGTGCTGTCTTGTTTATTGAAGTTGGCTGCTTATTAGCTGATATCCCCTCCCACTAATAGAATGTTAGTCACATGAGGGCACACAGACGTTGCCTATTCTGTTCACCATCGTATCTCCAGCACCTAGAACATTCAAGCCCTGCCCGGCCACAGCCTGGCTCATAAATGGCCTTATTAGGTGATCCTTGGATGAACAAATAAACTCCAATATACCACACTTACCTCATTCTCTTACTTTCACTAAAACTACTCTTAGACTTAATGGAGACTGTCAGATCCTTGACAGTTAAATGAAACCACAACAATGATAACAATTTAAAATTAATGTGGTACTTGGTTCAGTGCCCAACATAAGTATTTTTCATGCATTATTTATTTTAACCTTTGTGGCTGATATTCTTATTATTGCCACTCTGCAGTTGGGGAGCTAATTTCTCAGTCCAGCCTCGACCCTGAGAGACATCGCTCAGCAATTCTTTATCAGCAGCTCCCCACCACCTGACCCTTGACCTCCAGTGGCCCCACCCTGAAAATACCCGCAGTCTTGAGTCAGTTTCACCATTCACCTTCTCTGCCCCTACAGTCTGGGTACTTAGCTCTGCTGGACTGAAGAGGAAAAGATTGTACAGGTGTAATCAGTTAACTTTAAGTAAAGGAGATTATTCTCAATGTTGTTGGGCCTCATCCAATCAGTAGAAAGGCCTTAAAGAAGAAATTCTCCCTCAAGACTGTGGCATCTGCTCCTGTCTGAGGGTTTCCATCCTGCATGCCTGCTCTGCAGATTTTAGAATGGCCAGCTTCACAATTACATAAGCAAATTCCTTGAAATAAATCTCTCTTTATGTATGTATGTGTGAATATGCTAATACACTTATGTTTCTTATGCATATGTGTATACACACATCCTATTGTGTGACTACATATGCATACTAGCATATCCTATTGGTCCTATCTCTCTAGAGAACCCTGACAGATAGAGTCTCAATCTAGTTGGGTTTCCAATATCTCTTCGCAGTTCTTTTCCTTGTCCCTAATCAACCACTCCTCTCATTCCTCAAAACCCTTAACTAGTTCTTTACACTCCCCACTCTGTCATACTCCCTTATAGCAGGTGACTTTGTTTTCTATTTCACAAAGACAATTAAAGCTATTATTGCTTTAATAATTAGTTTTACATATTTAACAATATGGCAAAGAACACTCTTTCAAATCCGACTTCATGCATATCAGCATCTCTCTGCTTGCAGTCACTACTGTCTTTTTTTCTCAACTCTGATCATAATTCGCAGAGGGGACAGCTAGGGGCACCATGTGACATTCCTTCTCTTACCACAGAAGATGCCCAATCCAATCGAACTAAAATGGGCATCAGTTGTTCGGCCCAGCCCAGCATTATTCCTTCTTCTGGAAGAATCATTTCTCCCTTTCCATTTGGATCTGTCAAGACTAAACTTGATAGTTTAATCCCAGGGCCAGCACATGGTAAGGACTGTGATTGAATCATTTATAAAACCCTACATGCCCGTGGGATTGGCATGGGATGCAAATCAGGCCAAACAGAGCTATTCCCCAGTCAGGTTCATCATTGGTGGTTCAGGGGTAAGTCTTATTCGTCATGCATCACTTTAGACTTAAGGATATGACTTCGGATACACCAATGGCCGTATAGACCAGACTAGCCAAAGGGGAGAGGGAGAGTCCTGATGATATTATTTGAGTCTCAGGAATCTCTGATAGGAGCTTTATTTATCCCTGGACTTCCCACTTCAGTGAGCTAATACACTTATGTTTCTTAAGTTAATTTGATCTGCATATCTGTCACTTGCACACCAAGTTCCTAACTACCATAGAAACAGATTTCCCAGAAATTGGGAACAAGGACCCTAAGAGACTCTGTCAGTCATCTGGGGAGAGCCAAGGCCAGAATCGGTGTCCTATAAACAGACACCCAAGAGTGACGCTGATGTGGGTGGGGGCACCAGCCTTCAGAGGCCAGCCCCAGCTGGTCAGAGGGACCAGGCAGACACTAGGTCTCTAGGGGCCACCAAGAACATGATTTTCCCCACCAGGGTCCAGATCTGTTCAATCAGGACAGTGTGGGAATAGGAAGCCATTGCTGGGGAGGGAGTGAGGAGGGTTAGGGGGGTTCGGGGGAGGTTAGGGAAGTACTTAAAAATCACCACAAAGCATGAAAATACATGGTTGCTTTTAACTCAGAAGTACTCCCAGATCATAACATTTTTAGAGGGGCTTGTTTTACAAGATGATACCATTGGGGGACATTGGGTTAAGTGTACAACGATATCTTGGTGTTATTTCCTACAAATGTATCTATAATGATTTCACATAAAGGGGAGATGCAAACTGGGCAATTGTAGAAGGAAAAAAGTAGGAAAACACCTTAAATTGCCATCCTAATTTAATGGTACCAAAAGACATCAAGTTTTTCTAGCTAGAATATTCAGTCTTTCTTGTCTTTCTTATTTTCCCTATCCCATCTCTTTGCTCTGTCCCTAATCCTGTACATTCTATTGTGAGCATCTCTCTGAACTCAGTCCTATCACAACTATTGCCACAGTTCAAGCTCATCTCCTATCACTCACATTGTTGCTAAACCTTCCCTGTTGATCTCCCTACCTTTGACCTCACCTTGCTCTATTTCTGCTGAATACCAGGATTGCCTTTTTCAAATACAAATCTTATCATGTCACTCCTCTGCTTAGAATCTCCAATGCCTCCTTACTATCAAAAGGATAGAGAACACCTTTATTAACATGGCAACCTACCTTTGTATTTTTATATTCATCCTTACAGTTAGTGGGATGTATTATTTCTTCCTGGTTTCCCTGGGGGATCCTACTTATTGAGCAAGATTCAGTTCAAATATCCCTTCCACTATTCTGCTTTCTTACAAAATTAGGTGCCCTCTCTAATCTCAGTAATATCATCAGGACTCTCCCTCTCCCCTTTGGCTCATCTGGTCTATACGGCCATTGGTGTAATTATTGACACATGAATTGTTTTCCCTCTTCCCTAATGACGTACTTGGCACACAGTAGGTGCTTGTGAATCGTTCGTTGAATGGCTGGTGTCGAGAGGGTCTCAAAGGCTTTAAGATCACTGTCACTCAAAATACCAGGGGTTTGGTGACCACTTTAATCTGCTCTTCTCTTCATTCTAATATTATATACTGAGATATTTTTCTAAATCTGGAAACATCAATATTATGATGAAAACAAAGTGATAAATAAGATTCATTATTTGTAATTTTTTTCTTTATGTCAATGTAACTGATCACATGTGTTCTAATATTAAGGGACACCCATCTTCATATTTGCAATCACTTTACAAACGCTACTGCAAGAACTAATTCCTTTGAAAGAGATGTTATATATCTAGTGGGGAGCAATAGATGGAGGTTGTGTATGTATTTGGTTGGTCTGATTTATTGGGTGTTCTCTCCAGCAGGGCTTCCCAACATTTACAGTGTGTAAGAATCACTGGGGGATCCTGCTGACATGCAGGTTCTGACTCAGGAGGTGTGGGGTGGGACTCGCTGTTCTCATCTGACAAGCTCTCAGGTGATGCTGACGCCACTGGTCCATGGACCACACTTTGAGTGATGAGGCTCCAGGGGTCTTACATGAAATAGTGGCAGGTCTGAGCCCCCACACATGATATGAACCCATAGTTAATAGGAAAGTGTCCCTTTTCTACCAGAGATCCACACATCCAGTTGCGTGCCGTGCTTTAGCTCGATAGAAGACAGAAGTCATAGCCTTAGACTAGTACACTTTGATCTGACATCTAAATTCTAAAACTTGATCATTTGATATAAGATGCTAACCAAGAATATATCATTAAAATGCTCCTTTCTTTAAAAATGCTGCTTTTGAGGCCATTTTATAACTTGCTGTAGGAGCTGCTAAATGCCTAATTAAAAATTAATTTGGTGGCATTTTCCATTTTTTTCCTTTGAAATTTCAGAGACTGAGGCTGATTACTTTCACAAGGGGGGGTGGGCATTGGTCATTGATTTGGAGTGTTGTTTATTTTTAGTTTTCCAGACTAAAGTGAAAATTACATCTAAACACCCTTGACTCTGAGGAATTTGATTTTAAGCAAGAAAATTGGACTCTGGAAACCACTTGTTTCTTCAAAGACTTCAAGATTAATCATAACAGCAAGAATCCCAAGTGTTAATGGTTATAAGCACAGAAAGACAGTAGAAAACTCAATTTATGGAATGAGCCTAATCATCCATTAATGAGTTAGCTAAATAAAGTATATACTAGTACATAATATCACAGAATCCCAGCTGCCAATAAATATAATCTTATTGATAAAGATAGATATTTAATATCTATTAAATGAAGAAATCAGATTTGATTACACTAAGTATAATATGATCCTATTTTTGGAAAAAAGTATATAATTTATGCTAGCATAACACACTCTATAGTATGAATATTAGGTGTTTTGGGTAGTGGTATTATAGAATATTAGATTTTTTTTCTTTTTTTCCAAGGTGAACAGTTTAAAAAAACCTCTAATTTATAATGGATTCAGACCTCTGAGATTACAAAATCCAAGTGCTAAACATCATCCTTATTTATTGCAGCAAAATATAAATACCAAGGCTAAGCCAGACCAGGAGCTCCGTGTCATTAGTGGAGAGTCCTAAACGCATTAAAACTGCCCATAATTATGGTTCTCTCCAGGACCTAATGAGGAAATAGGGGGACATCTGGCACTTGCCACCCAGGATAGGTAAACCTCATATTCTTGTGGGAAAGCAAGTATTTTGGTGACAATTCTGCCAGGTTTGAAGGCCTGGGTCAAGGCCATGCAGGATGCTGAATTCCTCAGGCTCGCTGTCATCCACTTAATCCACACAAGCCATGCCCTTCTCCTTCTTGCTCTGGCTGTGTGAGAGGTGGAGCCACCTGAGTTTGTAGAGTAGTTGATGGGTTACTAGGCTCAGAACAGAGGTTGTTAATCTCGGCTCCATGGGTCAGATGAGGGAAGGTCTATCAATCACCACAGAAATTAAATGTAAAATTTTATACATTTATGTACATGCACCTGTGGAAATCAGAATCCATGTCTCTTATCAGATCCCCAAACTGTAAGGTACCCAGGAAAAAAACTGTGAGTTACTTATGCACAGCTTTTCAAAAGTAGAAAAATTTTCAACATATTTATGCTTCTTATTTGTATAATAAGAAACACAAAAATTACTTTATGCAGCAACTCAAATACACATAACTAAACAAGACCACATAGAGCAAGAAAATAAAAATAGAAACCTCTAAAGGACAAAGAAAAAAAAATCCACTCTCTTATGACCTGTTACAAATTTGACCCCTTGTCTTAGCTCATCTCAGGTGGTTAGGGTGAAATCCCAATAATAAACACCAGTTGAAAGTTCTCCAATACTTTATTACAAAATGCTCTGGGGTCTTTGCTGTATCTGATCTGTCTCTTCTTGAAGGTGTATTCTGTGTTGGTTCTCAAACTTGAGTGAGCCCAGGAATCATCTGGTAGAATCCTGGGCCCTGTCCCCAGAGTTCTGGAATGGGACCCAAGGGCTGACATTTTTTACAAGCTTCCCAAATGATTGTGATGCAAATGGTCTTTGCACCATATGTGCAGTGAAACTGGACTAATGTAACCCTTCTTCCCATTGCAAGAGCCCCTTCTGGATGGGTTGAAGCAATCACCACTCTCCTTCCCAACTCTGGAAGACCTGGTCTTCTCAATTGTCCTGTTCTATTACGAGGCTGGGTGGTGTCACCCAGTCTCAGCGGTTCCAGTCAAACTTCCCAGGCTGTATCTGCATGAATGGCTTTTAAATGGGTCACACCCTCCCTGAACCACAACCAATGTGTGTTCTAAGAATAGCCACCACTTAACTCATTAGAAGTTGAACACAAACATTTCTTCTTATAATTGACAGGGACTATTAACTATAATGAATAAACACGTTAATTCAATCTATTATGGGTGACAACCAGAGGTATGGTCAAGACCCAACCAATGACTCTGCTAATTGAACTTTACTGCTATGATCACAGTTTTTGGTTTTAAATCATTGTAAGACTCTCTTTAAGAGACTGTTACCTGCAATAACTAACCAGAAGGCTAGATTTCTATGCTGTTCTGTCACTGCCTTTCACAGTACAAACTGGGAAGGATCGATCTCTCTCTCTCTCTCTCTCTCTCTCTCTCTCTCGCTATTTTATATTTTTTAGGATTGCTAGGCTGATCATTTGTTTCCCAAATTCACTGGGAAGACTAATGAGAAAATTTCACCAACAAATATGAACTCTTGAAGGGAAAGTCTTCAGAGAATTCTAAGGAGTTTTAATTAGCATGCAGTTGAACCTCGTTAATTTGGATTCTGCAAACACAAAATTTGTTATAATTTGTTCAAAAACCACAACAAAATTGGACTCGGCGCCATGAAGAAAGGCCTTTTTAACTAAATGAGATAAATGAAGCTGCTCAGAAATGGTTTAATCTTAATGAGTACCCCGTTTTGGGCCTCACAGGAAGCATGAAGGTCATTCAATAAAGGAGACTTATTCACAGTTGCATCCATAGTAAACAAAATTGGCACGTAGGGTTTCACCTTTCCAATCCAGAACTCTCTTTATCCTATTGTTTATGATTGATATCTATTAATCAGATATTTATCTCCTTATACTCAATAAATATTATTAGCCAGATACCTACAGCCCAGATTTTTTGCCGGGGCACTTGGTGACATAAGGATTACAGAATCAATCTTTTTTTTTCCAGACTCACCCTACATTTCTGTAATTGGTATTATCCTGGCTGTATCTGTCAGCTGATCAACTTGATTCCAACTTACAGTGGTGAAGGGTCTGGAATCATGTTGACACTATGATGATATAAACTGGTCTCTCCTACCCTACCTACACTGTGTCTTGGGTTCTCCTGGAGATGAGGCAAATGTTACTGCTGAAATATTTCATAAAGAAAACAGAACACTCATGACATCTATGTAAGTGTAAAGGGTTCAAGTAGATGCTAAAAAGTGCAGCAGAGAGAGATTCCCAGAGGTGAGTCAGCTGGACACCAGGTTGGCTTCCAAGGTACCATTTACCTGGAAAGTTCCCTGGTCCACGATCTGGCCCTCAGCCTCCCAGACTCAAGACACAGTTTATCAGACAAACCAGATCGATGTCTTGGAGATGGGAATGGAGGACTCACATTAACTAAGCTCAGAGATGCTGATTCATGAAATCGTGGATGAAATGTGTTAACTAAACTGGCGGTCAGACCACAAGGCTCACATCAGTAGTGTCTATCGCTCTGCTATAAATTACATAGGAATAAAAAATCTAAAACAGCAGATTTCTCAGTGATCACGATAGCGGAATAAGAGTAATCAGTAATAAATGCTAATGGCACATCCACAATAGGTGTGGAGTGGACATGGCACCTGACTAGTTCACAGCCAAACCTCCTTTTCTTATTCCTGTCAGCACATCTCCCCCATGGAGCTGCAAGCAAGTAGGTTTGATGAGGTTGGCCTCAGCCAATTACCACACAGCATTTCTCTTGCCAAAGTAACGGGTACAAGATTGGTATGAGATCTAAATTGGTCCAATCAGCGACGTGAAGGGATTTTATTTTGTAAGGGACCAGGGGGCAGACACTCAACGCAGAAGCTGCCCCCTGGTGGTCAGTGTGCTCCCACAGTGGGAGCACCACTTGGCTGACTGGGATGAGCGGTGCTCCCACAGTGGGTCAATCCCCATAGGCCATGCCCCCCACCAGTGCACAAATCCGTGCACCAGGCCTCTAGTATCTTAATATATCCATACTCATACCATGGAAAAGTACACAATTTATAAGAATTTATAAATTTATACACACACATTTCTTCAAAGTTTTTTTCAACTTTTTGTCATAGTTCTTGTTAGCCATTACCCAGTATTTAGCCTTAGATGGAGTTTACAATCTATTTTGAGCCGCATTTCCAAGTAACCTGACACATACGTGTGTGTGTGTGTGTTATGTGTATGTACATGCATTTTTTTAAGCCTGGAGGGTTTTCTATTATGACTTGAAAAAAATTTAATTTAAAAATAATATGTGTGATATAACCCAGCTTATGAAAAACAAATTACAGAAGCAAAGAGAAAGAAAACCTTTAAATAACTGTATATATGTTTGTATGTGGAGAATGAGGTCGGAGGATGCTTGCCAGGCTACTAGTATTACTATCTCAGGGTAGAAAACAGAGGCATCAGGTAGGATTTACTTTTCTTTTCATCATACTTGCACTCTTATTTATAATGCATACATATTTTCAGTTTTAAAAAAATTAAAGAGAATATAAAGAAGAAAACAGCACCTGGGACCCAGGATTCCCTCCTCCAGCAGGTTGCAGGCACCCGAGACCTGGGCTTCCATCCCTCTGGCCAGCCGCAGGCACCCAGGACCCAGGCCGGCTTCTCCCAGGCCGGCCACAGCTGCAGGGGACCATGGATGGGCAGCTTCACCCGGGCTGCAGCCACAAGCACCCAGGACCATGGGGCGGACAGCTTGTCCCTCTCCTGGGCCGCAGCCTGGCTAGTCTCCGTTCCTCTCTCATGAGCTCATTTGTGCCTGGCTGGTCCCCATTCCTCTCTCCCCAGTGTTGAGTATCTGAGCCGTTATGGTGTGACAGCGTGAGGGTGTGACAACAATTTGCATATTAGCTCTTTATTATATAGGATACCTTGGGACATACTGGAATCTGACTTCAGATAAATGGAAGCAATGAGGGAGCAGGTAATGAGGAATTAGCATCCTTTTAGGAGCTAGGCAAGGCCTTTATAGGGGCTTTAGGTATGAGTGAGCTATGAGTCATCTGCATCCTCCCAAATGTCTCCATTTCAATTTTTAGAGTCCCATTCTTTTTTTTTTTTTAAATTCTCACCCGAGGATATTTTTTCCATTGATTTTCAGAGAGAGTGGAAAGGAGGGGGTGAGGGGGAGAAAGAGAAGGGCAGGGAGAGAGAAAGATCGATGTGAGAGACACATTGATTGGTTACCTCCTGCACTTGCCTCGACTAGGGCTGGGGTTTGAACCTGCAACCCAAGTACATGTCCTCTACCTGAATTGAACCTGTGACCCTTCCATGCACAGGCCTGTGCTCTAACCACTGAGAAACAAAAGCCAGGGCCTAGAGTCCTAAGCTTTTTCTCTCAAGGTCCTAAACTTTCACTTAAGGAACCTAGCAAGTCTGTGAATTAATTTTATATTGTAATTTGACAAGCTACAGGATCAGAGCCTATGTTTGATGCTTAGTTTCATTGACCCTGTGGCTATAAAGGATGATATTCTGTTAGGCCAGTCAAAGAAATTCCCCTATCTTCTGAGCACACATTGTGGCATGAATTCAAAACCTTGAGCCTGTTTATTTTATTTTTTAAGCTCTCTAGCACGATGATATACAGCCACTGCAACCACATTTTAAAATATACTATATGGAAGCAGCCACTTGAACCCACCAAAGCCTTACCTTCAGTAACCACACTTCAATTCACTATAGCCAATGTTTAAGAAAATGTGTCACTCCCCATGCCTTCAAACCCAACTAGCTCATATAACTAATCTCAGGTTCCCACTTTCTTGACAGTCTGTTATGTGCAAACATTTCCAGCACCAATTACTATTCTTAGTAGCAAAAACGGATTCTACTTTAACCAGGTGAAGTAGAAAAAGGGCAATAAAGGATATTAGGTAGCTCACAGAATGTCTGGGAAGGCCTAGGAACCATGGATGCAGCAGATGCAGGAACAATCTTGATGGGAAAAAATACTCAACCACATCAGAGACGGACGCTGACGCCTATGATGTGACAGCAGTGCTACTTGGCTCGAGATCCTGAAAACTCTACCACAACCACCACAGAAAAAATCATATCAATGCAGACATAGGTCCACCACTGTGCACCAGTGAGGAAGAATGTAGCCCTCATTGCTGTTGATGAACACTTATGAACATGAGGAAAGCCAATTATAGGTTACAGCTGATATAGAAGATTGAGCACAAATAGAAACTGGATCTTTGAAATACCAATGAATTGCTAGATCAAAGCAACTTGGAAACCCATTCTACCTTGCCCTTTCCAGCGAGGTGAGTGAATGAATCTGTTACTAGTTATGCCATTTGAATTTGGCTATCTAATTTTGCAACATGGGGTCCTAATTGCTTTAAGAGATACACCTACCATACAGGCATACGAGTGAGTCGCCTCTTTGGGCTCAGGTATTCCTTTCCTTGCACAGCGCTTGAATGAGTGCTACCAACTTGTGGCTTATCAGGTTTCTGTGTTCTGTTCCATGGGCTGGTTGCTCTCAAAGTTAATTAGCAACAGAACAAGTGGAAAATGTTCATTTGGAAACAAATAAACAAACATAGACCCCACCACCACCACCACCTAACACTATACATAAAAAGAACATTCTAGATAGATTCAAGATTTAAGTGCAAATTATATCATAAAAGTGTCTAAACAAAAATTTGAAGTCTATGCAATCTTGGAGATATAACAAAATAGGAGAACTTAGATCACAAAAGGGAGACATACATACTTGATTTTTAAAAATACAGCATATTTGCAACAGTATGGCTGGACCCTATAATTGCATAACATCTAATCTAATAATAGACAAACATGGTAATTGACTGTACCTTCGCTACGCCTCCCATTGGCTAATCAGCGCGATATGCAAATTAACTGCCAACAAAGATGGCGGTTAATTTGCATATGTAGGCTCCAAGAGGTGGAGTGAAGCCTGACGGCCCCGGGGCCGGTGGAGCAGCGAGGCTGGGGCCAGCAGAGCAGCGAGGCCTCATGGCTCTGGGGCTGGTGAAGCAGCAAAGCCTGACTTTTCCGGGGCCGGCTCTGGCCAGAACTTGGCCAGAGCGAAGGCCTGGGCTCCGGGTGCCAGAGGCAAACCAGTGCCAGCAGCCAGGGGAAAGGAAGGCCTATTGCACGAATCTCTTCGTGCAACAGGCCTCTAGTATATACATAATTGAATATCCTAATATAAAGTTTCTACAAGTTGATGAGAAAAAATAAGCCACTTAGTAGGAAAAAGGGCAAAGTATATAAACAGGTAAATGGTAAAAGCCTATACTCATTTGTACAATAAATACAAGAAAATATGCTCAACCTCACTAGTAGTAACAAGGAAATACTTTTCACAAAAATTTCACAAATGTTTTAAAAATGACCACAATGAAAAAAAAAGAAAAATGATAACGGTGCAGATGAAGGATAATGAGCAAGACAAACACATTGCTGGTGGGAATATAGTCAATCCTTGTTATTTGTGGATTCCATATTTACAAATTTGCCTACTTTGACCCAGAAATACCATTTCTGCAAATCTATACACTCAAATAGAAGCATTCTTTGTAAGGCCAACAAAATAAAACTTACAACAACAATAGTAGGGAGCTACCTGAATGTTCATTGAGGGGGAAATGCTGGAATCTATATATATAATAGCCCACCTACTAAACAGCAGAATGACCAGAACAACCAGTTGACCAGTTGCTATTATGCACACTGACCACCAGGGGCAGACGCTAACGCAGGAGAGGACAGTGGTCAGTGCACTTCCACAGTGGGAGCACTACTTGGCTAACTGGGATGAGCGGTGCTCCCACAGTGGGTCAATCCCCATAGGCCATGCCCCCCACCAGTGCACAAATCCGTGCACCAGGCCTCTAGTATCTTAATATATCCATACTCATACCATGGAAAAGTACACAATTTATAAGAATTTATAAATTTATACACACACATTTCTTCAAAGTTTTTTTCAACTTTTTGTCATAGTTCTTGTTAGCCATTGCCCAGTCTTTAGCCGTAGATGGAGTTTACCATCTATTTTGAGCCGCATTTCCAAGTAACCTGACACATACGTGTGTGTGTGTGTGTGTGTGTGTGTGTGTTATGTGTATGTACATGCATTTTTTTAAGCCTGGAGGGTTTTCTATTATGACTTGAAAAAAATTTAATTTAAAAATAATATGTGTGATATAACCCAGCTTATGAAAAACAAATTACAGAAGCAAAGAGAAAGAAAACCTTTAAATAACTGTATATATGTTTGTATGTGGAGAATGAGGTCGGAGGATGCTTGCCAGGCTACTAGTATTACTATCTCAGGGTAGAAAACAGAGGCATCAGGTAGGAATTTACTTTCTTTTCATCATACTTGCACTCTTATTTATAATGCATACATATTTTCAGTTTTAAAAAAAATTAAAGAGAATATAAAGAAGAAAACTCAATTGAATGTAAATAAACAAAATGCAGATTCTTTGCCTGCAGCCCCTATTTTTCAGTGTTTGTGCAGTGACGGCCCAATCTGCACTCTCTGACACCTCCGAAGATTCCCAGGCTAGTGGTCTTCTCGCCACACCGAGAAACCCAGCTCTGAGCTGACATCACCCCTCTGTCTACACAGCCTTCCTGTGAGGATGCAGCTAATGAGGTTGTTACAGCTAAGTGCAACCATCATCCAGCTCTACTTCTATGAAATTGCTCCCACATCACCTCGATTGTCGTTTTGGGTGTTCTCAAACTCCTTCACCCCGCACTGATAGAAAATCTGTTGCATTCCCACCACAGATGGCTAATGGCATCCATTGGGTGTGGGTTTCACTCCTTTACCCCTCAGGGGACATCTTGATTTTCCTTACTGCAAGCTGTTAGGGATAAGGGTCTGCTGTCAGCCCCATGAACTAAAGACTTTATCTGTCTCCTTCTGAGGTCCTTACTAGGAGAAGCCATCACTACCGAATGAGACCCACATCCCCAGTGCGCCTAATTTTCCATTGCTGAAGCACAGACTTGGTTACCTTTCCCAAAAAATCAAAGTTTGGTTTTTCTTTTCTACATTTAGGAAGCAAATGTTTCTTTCCTCCAAAAACAAATATGTTATCAGTCTATCTAATTATAAAAAAATTGTGACCTTGTTGCCCAAAGTAAAAAAGTATATTCACATGAGAAGCATAGAAAGAGGAAAACAAAGAGAAAAAAAGCAAGGTAGGTGGAGATAGAGATAATTAGATGCAAAGTGTGAACTCTAGGATTGTTTTTTTAAACAATGTGTTTTATTTTCTGGCCAAGTGAAAGGTTCCCATTATATCCGACCCAAAGGAGCTCAATGCATCTCAAAACGATGTGCAATCCCAGAAATAAGTTGCTCATTGTTAGTGCCAGGCCAGCTAATATCCCACCCAGGAGCCGCTTCACCATCCACAGCTGCCTCGTTGGCACAATTCCATGACTTACAGTCATATTCGATATACTCAGTATTAACTAATAAAATAGGGAGAGCAGTGTCAAATCAAAACAAATTCAGAACTAGATAAAAGATTTTATTTTAAAAAGACTTTTTCAAAATAGGAGGGATATTAGTACACTAGGCAGACTGCTCTGACCATAAGATCTATAAGCATCCAAAGAGGGCCATGTCTTTTAGCGGGAGGAATAAACACGGCTAGGAGGAGCCGGGGAGGGGGGAGCATGTGGCATGACCGGAGAGTTGAGCAGGAAAGCCTCTCCTGCAGCCAGCAGAGTCTCAGGAAGGGCCCTTGAGGATGGATTGTTCTGGATTCTAATGCTTGTTTAACCTCAGGGGTAAGTGGAGGCCTGTAGATATAACTAAAGTTTGGTCAAGTCAAAGTAGCAGGCATTCCATCCAGATTGGTCAGTGGGGCACATTCCTCATTTATGAGACAAGGAGTGGGGTTTTGGAAGGCCTATGTCTGGCCTTGTCATTAGTAAACAAAGGGGCCATCCATGAGTTTTATGTAAGTCATATGGGGGAGGTGACTGCAGTAATTGATTCTAGAGAGAAAGGAGAGGGAGAGAGAGAGAGAAACATCAATGTGAGAAACATCGATCAGAGGAATTTCAGTTGGTTGCCTCACGCATGTGCCCCATGCCCAGACCGGGGATCAAACCTTCCTGTGAGAATACAACCTGCTATGTGTCCTGACTAGGAATCGAACCCATAACCCTTCAGTGTATGTGAAGATGCTCTAACCACTTAGTAACACCGGCCTGGATAGAGATATTTTTTAATTGTTATTGTTGGGCAGAAGCGTAGGGCTTGGGTGAAATTCAACACTATGCGTAGTTAAGAAAAATTTCCATTTGAACCCCAAATTGCTGATATTTAAGAATAAACACTCACCTAGAACTGTTTGCTATCTGAACTTTAGGCCATGCAGCTGCCAATACACTATGGTTTTGATAATAATCTAAAGGTCTGCCCTTACACACTGTCTCTCAAGATGCTGTTAATGAGAATTTGAGGGCGATGCAAATGTCTTTGGGAAGAAGGGCTTGCTTCCCCATTAGATAGTGCTGTTACTGGGAGTGCTTCATGGGACCCTCTGGCTTGCTTGGCTGGGGCACATAACAGAGTGCAACCCAGATGGGAAAGAGGACTTTGTGACCTAACCTTGGTACATTGTGGCTTCAGGGCCTCTCTGGACCCATTTCAGAAGCTTCCAGAGTAACATCAAAGAGGCACTCATAGAATTTGTAAATACGGAATCCACAAATAACAAGGATTGAGTATATTCCCACCAGCAATGTGTTTGTCTTGTTCATTATCCTTCATCTTCACTGTTATCATTTTTCCTTTTTTTCCCATCCTGCCCATTTCATAGCTTCCAACAGGGAATATGCAGTAGTGCTAAGAATTGGAGGATCAACCTGCCCAGCGTGCCTCAGTGATTGAGCGTCGACCTATGAACCAGGAGGTCATGGTTCGATTCCCAGTCAGGGCACACGCCCAGGTTGTGGGCTCGATCCCCAGTAGGGGGTGTGCAGGAGGCAGCTGATCAATGATTCTCTCTCATCGTTGATGTTTCTGTCTCTCCCTCTCCCTTCTTCTCTGAAATCAATAAAAAGATAATAGAAAAAAAGAGAATTGGAGGAGCAGCAAAAAGATGCTGGTAAGACTATTTCCCCTCCAAGAAAAACCTAGTCAACCACAGGCCTAATAAATAAGCCCCCTAGGATAACACAAGAAAGTATAAAATAACCCAGGAGAATGCTGGTCTCACCAGCTTTGGTCTCCTCTCCACCCCTTCCCACTCTACTCCTTTACTTAGGTAATAAAATACAATTAGCTTACAGACCTGATCGGTGGGGCTTTCAAAAGGGACACATGGTCCAGTACTTGTGTGTGGTCCTGACTTGGGATGTTCTGGTCCACTCAGAAAGTGATGTAAATGAGTCAAGAAGATGCTCCTGTCCCTTGCCTGATGTACAGGAAACCAACTAACACCCATCAGAACTTGGCTACCCCACCATCAGGGAAGTTGAATTCTTTTATTCTTGCATGAGCCCTCAAAAGGAGCTGTTTTGTGGGTGTGTGTCCAGTGAAAGGACTAGAGCATCACTCCTATAGCACATGTACTCATCTGAGGTTTTTCTTGTCTCTTCTAAAATTAAGAACAGTGACAAACACATATGGGGAAACAAACATTGATTAAGTATAAAGGAGAGAGATGCCATTATTAATTTATGTTCCACTGGAGGATTTCCAAATGTAACATGCCTGCCAATTAAAAAGAATCTCAACCATAACCAGCTACCCACAGCATCTATTTCCAGCTCCCACTGACAAGAGACAGGACCTTCATGGCCCAATATAAATCATAACACAATCTGTCTCCAGGTTCTTCATTAGCCTCTTTTTTGATGAAATTGTTGGCGGTCAACACAATCAATCAACAAGGTCAGTTTGGCGGAAGTGAGTCTTTGAATAGGTTGAATTAACAATCCTATATAATAAAGAGCTAATATGCTAATTAGATCAAACAGCAGAACAACCATCCAGAAGGTTCAACCCAAAGGTTGAACCATCCAAAGGTTCAACCTTTGGATGAAGCCAGGGCTGCGAGGGCTGGCCAAGGCAGCCAGGGTTGCGAGGGCAGAGCCGCTTGCACAAATTTTGTGCATTGGGCCTCTAGTATAAATATAAGACTAGACAGCTATTCATGGATATTTAACATAATTAGCATTGCTATGTCCCCAAAGCATTAGCCAGTGATTCATGCCTTAGAAGTCTTGGAGGTGAGCCCTCAAAATGGACACAACAATCAGTTTCTATAATTTTTGCATACCATTATACAAATACCTGAATGATTAATGACTGTATTTACTTGGTCAATATACTTCTGTAGATTGCTTTATGAAGAATAATTACACAAGAGAGAGCTAGGCTGAACTATAGTCTTCATTCTTATGCTCTGAAAAACTAACCTAAAAAAAAAATTGCCTAAATATAGAGGACAAGCATTGTAACTTAGGTGTTCTTACCACTGCATGCTCCATGAGCAAAAGAGGGAGCCAAGCACAAGAGAAGTGGAGTCACAGCTGTCGGTGTTTCTCTCCTGGACACCTGTCCCCAAGCTGAATGTAACCAAGTAAGGGACAATGAGCTGGCAGCCAAGACAATGAACTGTGACCTTCAAATTGGCCTGTACATAGACAACTATAACTTCCCCCATCCAAGTAAGAGGCTGGATACAAAATCATCATTTTCTATAATCTTAAAGGGATTGTGAATAGAAATGTTTTACAATGAAAATGGCATTTTTTAATGAAATCACTCTTTTTTAAAAAAATTCTAAAGCCTAGCATGTTGGACTAAAAAGACTCAAATAGCCTGGCCGGCATGGCTCAGCGGTAGAGCATCGACCTAGGAACCAGGAGGTCACGGTTTGATTCCCGGTCAGGGCACAGGCCCGGGTTGCAGGCTCCATCCCCAGTGTGGGGCTTGCAGGAGGCAGCCGATCCATGATCTTCTCTCATCGTGGATGTTTCTCTCTCTCTCTCTCCCTCTCCCTTCCTCTCTGAAATCAATACAAATATATTTTAAAAGAAAGGATATGAAAAGACTCAAATAATTGTTTCCCTCTAAAAAAAGAGAATTTGCGTACTTTTTATCTGCCTTTCATTTTTCTTATTAGATGCTTAAAGATAGCTCATATTTTGTTCTTATTTCACTCACAGATAAAATCACTCACCTATCATGGGAAAGCAAGAAAAGAGAAAGCTCAATTAGGCTTCTTGATTAAATGACATGTAATATAAAATGTTATATACCTTATTTAGCTCCTAACAGGCATTCAATAATGTTAATTCCTTCCCCTATCCTATTATGTGTTTCTAATAGAATCACAGAATTTTAGGCAGGATGGGCCTAAACTGCGGCTCTTTGGCCCCTTGAGTGTGGCTCTTCCACAAAATACCGACTTCTGCACATGGGCCACAAAGTTTCAATCGCACTGTACGTGCACGCCCACACATGGTATTTTGTGGAAGACAATAACTAGTGTAGCAGGAAAAAGGAGAGTACCTGTGAATGGCAAAAACTAGAGGTGCCCAGGACTAAGGATAAACACAGGACACAGTGGAAATGGAGATATTGGAGTTGAAATCTGAAGGAGTGAGAGTAAGACAGGGTGAGGGGGCAGGTTGATAGGAGTTGGAGGTAAAGGTGTAAATAACAAATGTGCTGGAGGATATGCATGAGCCAGGAAATGAGGGACCTTGCAATCCATATACGGAAGGTAGAATGTTATCATGAGGGCAAAGGGCAGCCATGGAAGATTTTATTCAAGACACTGACAGAGCTTAGGTGGACATAGGGATGGACAAGACTGCAAGGAACCAGGTAACAGGTTCTTGAATTAAAAGTTTACCTTGCCTCATTTTTAATTCCTAGTTTCCAGCAACCTCATGTACCTACAAACCGAAAGATTATAACCATGAGACATATTATAATTGAATATATATTGACACATAAATGTGTTTATTATGTAACACTTTAGGAAATAATTGCATTTATCATATATTTTAAACACCTATTACAAATAATACATGTGTATTAAAAGGTATGGAAGATTATGTTAGTAGAAGGATTACAGGGTTCTTTTTCTTTCTTTGCTTGAAAATAAACATACTTCTATAATAAGTTCAAAAGGTAATTTTTAAATTGTTGCATGGAAGTTATAAAAGCAATGTTAATTGTAAACAATTCAAGCAATATGCAAGTATATACAGTAAAGTGGGAAGCAACCCTCTCATCCCTTAGAAAATTCTATTCCTTTCCCAAGAGGAAGAGTAACCCCTATTAACAGTTTGATGTGTATCCTTCCAAACAAATCTGGGTATACATGCAATATTATACATGCGCATGTAAATATGATGTATCATATATGTATATGATTTCATGTCATGCCCAGGTAACAAAATACTATGTCCATCTTTCCCTATAAATTCACTTCATTATTTTAACACTGCTGCACAGTATTCCAAAATAGAGGCACATTATAATTGATTTACCTGGTCTATTACTGCTGAACATTTGCATGGTTTCTAATTTTTTTCTTATTGCAAGAAGTACTGCAGTGAAAGTCCTTGTATATAAACCCTTTTGTATACGTGCAAAAATGATTTAAAATCAATTTTTAAAGTAATTTCTGGCCCAAAGGGTACATACATTTTAAATGCTGACAGAAATAGCCAAATTGACTCCTAAGAGACAAGTCCCATTTGTATTCCCAGCAGCAAACAGTTTATGACCGTCTCGCCAAACTCTCATTAAACCTAGAGATTACCAACTTAATTTTGGTCAGTGGGAAAACAAATAGCAATTTATTCCACAGAACACATTTTGGAAAGCATTGTTCAGTAATTATTTTTGGTTTTGAGTATTAGTACACTATTGTTATTTCAAAAGTTTTAATAGTCTTTTCAAAATGCTTACCACTGGGAATCTTTGTACAGAATATCAATTCACTTCTTTCATTTAAATGGACACTCATCTGAATTAATTTTCAGCTGGTTAGTTATGGATCTAAATCGGTGGTCTTCTCTAAGGTTACAGAAGATGTGTAAAGGTAAAGCTGAAATGTATGGTGATCCCAGAATGCACCTGGAAGCTGGTGTTTGGAATGAAACTCTGATCTGTTTTGGAATGATCTCTGAGAGGGACAAGAACAGAAATATATATTGTCATTTTGGAATTTTTTTTAAAAAGCTTTAAAAGCAGCCTGCTTGCTCACTGCATAATCCCATGCAGGGAGCTCCAGAGGAACTGTTTCTTATTCACTGCACAGGACAGCTCACAGGGAAGAGAAGAGATACATTAAAGAGATGTTTGGGAATTTGCATGAAGAAAGAGAGGGAACCATAATGAAAACAGTGATAGCTTCTTGTTGGTAAATTTGAGCAACTGAGGGAGAGGGCTGGCCAGTTCCCAGAGATGGTTCAATGAGAACATATGAGCTAAGCTTCGTCCAGGGCAGGCTGCTTCTTTAGAGGAAGCTGTCCTTTGCATAAAGATTACATTATGAATATCTATGACCCATATTCTAGATCTCCATGGTTCTGCCTCTGCTTCTGTCCTGTCTCTACTCATGCTGTCAGGGGTCTAAAGATGTAACAGTTACTGAACCATCATGGAAAATCCAAGAGGCTGGGCAGGAAAGACATAACCTGGAGCCCAAGGTGATTGAACTTCGTGGCTCAAGGTCATGAATTTAATCTCATGTTGATGAACAGAAAGCTTGGTGATGTCCCCCTTTAATATGAGCATAGTTCTACGAGGCCGATACCATCCCTGTTTTACAAAGGTGACACTGAGGCTTACCGAGGTTAAGAAATCTGTCCACGGTCACATAGCTTCCATGGAGTTAAGGATGCTCCCACAGATGCCCACCCTCCTAGTATTCTCACCCTGTAATCCCCTTCCATGAGTGTGGGCTGGATTTAGTGACTCACTTCCAAGGAATAGAATAGAAGTGATGGTCACTTCTGAGATTAGGTTGTAAAAGACACTGTCGCTTTGAGTTTCTATTTGGGTGATTATTAAGTTTTGGAAATAGATAGTGTTGGTGCTTGCACAACACTATGTAAGCACTGGGTGCCACTCAACTGTACATTAAAAAATAGATAAAAGAGCAAATTTTATATTATATATATATATATTTTACAAAAAAAATTCCAAAAACAAAAAACACAAAGCAAAAAGAAACACTGCAGCTTCCATCTGGGGCTTTCTAAGATGCCTCTCTCTGGGGGGAGCCAGCTATCGTGCTGTGAGTTGCCCTTTGGAAAGGCCCAGGTGGCTAGGAACTGATGTCTCTGGCCAGAAGCCATCAAGGATCTGAGGCCTGTCAACCGCCACAGGAGGAGGCTGACAATGGGTCCTCCCTAGCCAAGCCTTAAAATGAAGGTAGCCTTGGGAACGGACCTGGGACAGAGGTACCCAGTGAAGCCATGCCCAGATTGCTTACCCTCAGCAACACTGAGATAATAATTTAAGCTGCTAAATGTAGGGTAATATGTTGTGCAGCAATACATAACTAACCACTATTAACTGGAAAAGTTGTGATTTAGACCCAATTTTGCCTGTCTCCAGAGTCTGAGGTCTTAACTCAGTCATTATTTATCACTCAAATATGTATTTGTGCCTATGTACCTGGTATACACCAGACTAGAGACAATATACGGAGTGATGTACTAACAGTCTACTTTTTGTAAACAGGATCCATTCTACATAATGACTTCATATCATGGGACCGATTTGCCATTTAAGCAGAAATGGGCAATTGCAGCCTTACATACTTCTATCCACTACCTCTGTTAGCACATGGCTGCTCCTCCCTCCCTCCCTTCCTTCCTTCCAGGAGTCTGCAGCTCCACTCCCTGGGGAGAAATGGCTTTTCCAGACTGCAGGGAAGCTGGAGGCAATGCACTGCAGGGGCACCTGGGCCCGGGTCCTGCTTCCTCTCCTGGGAGAGGAAGAGGCCTTGCTGATCGAGTTCAGCTACAGAAACAGGAAAATCAATGGCTTTAAAATGTTCTGTGAAACACAGGGCATAGATTGGTTGTGTAAGTCCTTCCCAAAGTCTCTGAAAAAAAAAGGGGTGTGTGTGTGTGTGTGTATGTGTATGTGTGTGTGTGTATGTGTGTGTATGTGTGTGTGTGTGTGTGTGTGTGTGTGTGTGTAGAATGGCTAAGAACTGAGCTTCTCGGAGCCAAAGAGAAGCCTCCTTGCAGGATGGGCTCCATGCAGACCCACTGGAGAGTCTGGAGGACAAGGGAAACGTTCCTAAAATACACTATTTGTGCTCATTTTCTGTTTAGACACCTCTCTTCCAAAGAAAGAGGTTTTGTAGCTCAGCTAACAAATTTGCCTCTTCCTTCAGTGGTACAGTGGGGCCGATTCCTGGGCTCTTTCTTTCTCACCAGTGGTTTGTTGGTGAAGATGACTTGCTTCATAAAGGTATTCAGTAGTCCCTAACTTGTATAAATAGACACACTTCGAAACAAGATAAACTTGAAGTGCATGAGTGCTAAACATTTCTCAGCTAGCTAACCTTGTTAATACTTATCATGGAAGAGGTCAATGTTTGACTTTAACTTAAACCTGAATCTGTCTAGATTTTAAACCAATGTTAAAATGTACCAATGTACCAGTTCCTAAGTCATTGATCTGCCAGGGGTGCCCACTGGGGCCAACCTAATCCTTAGAGGTGAAGGGTGAGCAGTGCCAGCATGGTCAGGAATGGCCCAAGTTGGTAATAAAGCTCTAGTGTCCTTTTGGTTGCTCCCAACAACAATTTCTTTCCTTCCTTCCTCCCTTCAGCAAAGTACACTCAGCAGTAAACATATTCTTGTAGGAACTATCCCTTAGTCATACCATATCCCCTAGTCCTTTGACAACTTCCCTTGGCATCTTTAAGTATGGAGTCATCTCTAGTCAAGGGTCCCAAACAGCATCCAAGTGTTCTGCTTTTTAATGTTAGTCTTAAATAAGTAAACCATACTGAGAAAAAATGTTTTTAAAGTCTTATATACCCTTGAAGATTTAGGGCTATTGAGATGAGGGAGGCATAGGCCCTAATCTTCACAGGATTAGAATCACTGAACCATACAGGGGCATTTGCTCCATTTCTAGGGAAATCCCTGTCCCCAGCCTCCCACCTTGAGCTTCTTCTACCTTCCTCATCTCCCTCAACACTTCTAAGTTGGTCAAACCTTTTTTTAAAGTATATTTTTATTGATTTCAGAGAGAAAGGGAGAGAGAGATGGAAACATCAATAATGAGAGAGAATCATTGATTGCCTCCTGCACGCCCCCTACTGGGGACCGAGCCCACAACGCAGACATGTGCCCTGACTGGGAAATCAACCATGACCTCCTGGTTCATGGGTCAACACTCAACCACTCAGTCATGCTGGCTGGGCATAACGTGGTCAAATCTTTAAGAGAGGCCAAAGCTTCTTATTTCACAGTAGAGATGAAAAGCTTCAAGTGCCATTACTTTGGCAGGAAATTTAGAAGTGAACAAACTACATGCATTTAAATGGAGATAAAAGTGAGGTATCAGAGCCTTTGTTGATGTGGCTGAGGCAAGAAAGAGTCAAAGGGCACAGCCTCCCAAAGACAGTGAGAGCAAGGCATGGGAAGGCAGAGACTCAGAAGAGAGGGCTGGCAGCTGGAAACAAGCATCTGATTCACAGCTCAGCCTCGGGCCAGCTCCACCAGGTACTTGTCAGTGATTAAAGCGGTGTCTCACCAGCTTCCAATTTCCTAACTATTTTAAGAAAGCAGCAATCAATGTTGAGAATAGGCTAGATTCTCTCATTAGAGAAATCAAAGAATCTTACACAAAGCAACAGCCATTTAGAATTTCCTAATTGTAAAAAAAGAACCAATTAATTAAATCACTTTAGAGAATCAAATAACTGAAATGCGCATCAGCTGAAAGCACAGTGCAGAAATGACTGTTTTTAGAAGGCACCTACCAGGGGCCCGAGACAGTGAAGACTTCAGGCTTTGAGGACCATTATGTCTCTATGACAGCCACAGGCAACCTGTAAACAAATGGGTGTGGCTAAGTTTCCATAAAACGTTATAAAAAGTGTGTAGGCCAAGAGCTACATAGTTTTCAGACCTGTAGTTTACACCATGTTAAACAGAAGGTACACCGCGTTTCACCTCTCAGACCTTGTACTTCATAACATTTTACAAAGGATTAGGTTCTAGAGTTAGCAAAACAATAGTCAGAATTACCTCTTAGAAGAAATCCAAAACACGAATTCAAAAAGACATATGCACCCCATATGCATCCCTGAGTGTCTAACAATAACAATTGGATAAAGAAGATGTGGTACATATATACAGTGAAATATTACTTGGTTATATAAAAAAAAGAATGAAATCTAATCATTTATGACAACATGGATAGACCTAGAGGGCATTATGCTAAGTGAAATAAGTCAGACAGAGAAAGACAGATGCCATATGATTTCACTTATATGTGGAAGCTAAAAACAAAATAAATGAACAAATGTAACAGAGCCAAACTCATAGATGAAGAGATCAAACTGATCATTACCAGGTAAAAGGGGGTTTGGGGGGCTGGGTGAAAAGGTAAAGGCATTAAGAAGTACAAGTTGGCACTTATAAATAGTCACAGATATGTAAACTACAGCATAGGAAATACAGTCAATAATATTTTAAGAACTGCGTATGGTGCCAGATGGTACTAGATTTCTCAGGGTAATCACTGCGTAAGTTATATAAATGTCTAATCACTATGCTGTATACCTGAAACTAATAAAATACTGAATGTCAATTATCGTTGAAGAATTAAAACAATTTAAACAAAGAAACCGTCTCAAGAGGCAGGAATGATCAACTCCATTAAATGAAAAAAAGAGAATTACCTCTTAGATTCTAGAATTGCCTGTGAGAATAGCCACCTACTGAAGGAAGAACATACGTCTCCCACACCAAGTTCCTTCTAAGAAATTTACTCTGACAACCAAAGAGCCCATGCCCCCGGAATTCTCTCTCGTGCCAATAGTTTCTCATAGCTTAAGTGAAAATGTGAAAGGGAGTCAGTATATACAACCATCTTGAATAATGCATAGACTCCTTTCAAAGATAAAATCCCCTGGACCTTCAGCATTGTTTTAGATTACTTTTATTGCAATGCTGCTTAAATATGCATAAAACTAACACAAGTCCATGCAAAGTGCTTCTGCTTATAGTTCTTATACAATTGTGAAACCAAAATAAATGTAAAAAGTAAATACAAAACTAGCAATAGTCAACTCATTCAAACAATACAGTAGACGATCGTGCTCTGCTGTGATTACATCCGTTTGCAGTGTAAACATGTCCCTGCCATAGCTCTAGACCAGTGATGGCGAACCTTTTGAGCTCGGTGTGTCAGCATTTTGAAAAACCCTAACTTAACTCTGGTGCCGTGTCACATACAGAAATTTTTTGATATTTGCAACCATAGTAAAACAAAGACTTATATTTTTGATATTTATTTTATATATTTAAATGCCATTTAACAAAGAAAAATCAACCAAAAAAATGAGTTCGCGTGTCACCTCTGACACACGTGTCATAGGTTCGCCATCACTGCTCTAGACTATGGCAAAACATCATTATGTCGCCACAGGGCCCTATTAGTGCACACACATCATTTACAAATCAATTCTCCTTCTTTCTGCCCCCCACTGGCCAGGACAGTGTCATGCCATTCAGACAAACAAACAAAATCCCTGCAATTCAGCAGCAGATGATCAGAATTGGTGCATATTCACTGTTTTCAAAAGGAATGCAAAGCCCACCCCCACAACCCCCCCCAAAATGTACCTGAGCACCCCAGTTTGAGAACTATTGCCATGGACACTGGATTCAACTTAAACCTCGCTATGCTTCTGCAGTGACTTCTGTCCTCCTCCAAACCTCTCTAGGATTTATTGTCACCATCCAGGTGACACTGGCATTTACTTTATTCTTTCCGCCACCTTGACCACTGGCTCCTTCAGACCAGAGATCCAGGCAGGAGGACTCTCCTCTGGAAGCCCAGGTTCTAGCCTGAGTTACAAATGCACAACGAGAAAGTCACTGATCTTCTCTTAGCCTTGGTTTCCCCATCTGCAAATTCGGGGGTTGGACTCCAAGGTCCCTTCCATTTCTTTCATTCTCTATTGCTATGAGCTAAAAGAGAGGGAGATGAACCAAAGTGTACTGTTCTTATTCAGTTGTACACGGAGACCAGCAAAATGTGTTACTCATAGGAGGAGCCCCCGAATACACGCTCAGTTGAAGAGAAACATCAAAGCAAGAGAATATTACAACTAAAACAGACCCTAGAAGTCATTTAGTCTACTGTCCTTATTTTGTAAATTAATTTATTTGAATGCTGGCTCTGGCTGCGCTTATACAAGATGTTAGAGGTATAATAGCAAATATGAGAAAGTACTTGCTCTTATAGAGCCTAGATTACAGTGAGAGGGGCTAAGTCAGCAAGCAATCCTATATAATAAAGAGGTAATATGCAAATGACCGGAATGGCCAGAACAACTGGTTGACCAGTTGCTATGATGTGCACTGACCACCAGGGGGAAGATGCTCAACACAGGAACTGCCCCCTGGTGGTCAGTGCACTCCCACAGCCAACCTTCCACTGCTGGCCAGAGGTGTCAACATCCAGCGTCCGTTCCTTCTGTGCCCAGCCCGGCAACTGTCGCCTCCTCTCCCAACCCCACAGGGGCCTTCGGCCCCAGGCTGGGATGAGGAACTGGGGATGGGTGGCTGTGGATGCGGCCCCTTTTCCAGGGGGGCCGAGGGCTGGCTCCCTCCTCTGGGCCAGCAGACAACCTCCTGCGCCCAATTCTTTCCCCCAGCCAGCATGCCCTGATTGGCCTGGGCCTGATAGGCCCTGATCGCCGGCCAGGCCTGAGGACCCCACCCATGCACAAATTTGTGCATCAGGCCTCTAGTATTTATATTATGTACATATAATATATAACATACTAAGGGGCCCAGTGCATGAATTCATGCACCTTGAAAGGAACTGGGGGCTGCAAAGCTGAGGTGGGTACAGGGGCAGGTCTCGGCCCATCCTCCACACCCCTGCCTGGCCCCACCCGCCGTGGACCCCAGTCCCCTGTCTGCTAGCAGCCCTGCTCCCACAACTGCTGCTCCCATGCGCTGACGGCACCGGCCCCAATCGCTCCGCACCGTACAAGCAGGGCTGGTGCCATCAGCAGGTGTGAGCAGCAGCTGCTGCCCCAATTGCCCCTCATGAGCAGGGGGAGGTGGAGAAGCCCTGATGGGCGATTGAGGCTGGCAGCTGCCACTCGCACCCGCTGATGGCGCCGAGCAATTGGGGCTGGTGCCAGGCGCTGGCAGCGGGTGTGAGCAGGGCCGGCGCCAGCAGCAGCTGTGAGTGCTGGGTGGGACCGTGGCACACAGTAGCAAAGAATTTTCATCTCGATGACAGTGACCGGTGCCCCACCTTACTCTAGTACCCCCACTCACATGCTCCACCATCCCACCACTGCCGATGCCCACCATGTTCCAGGCTCTGCCGCCTGCTGCCGACGCCCGCCATGTTCCACGCGCACCTCTGGTGGTCAGCGCACATCGTAGCTACTGGTTGTTCGGTTGTTCAGTTGTTCCACCGTTTGGCCTATTTGCATATTAGGGTTTTATATATAGAGATAATTCTTGCACATAATATTATACATGTACATATAAGTTATAAAAGTTGCTATGACTATGTCAGGAGCATTGGTGGGCAGCTGACCCTGACCTGGGGGATCAAGGAAGGCTGCTGGAGAACATCACTCACCAGTGAGTCCTGAGGACCTCATGCTATGGAGAGAGCAGGGCCTGCTGGGGGTAGGGCCCTCCGGGGCCCACACATGCCATGAGTTCTGAAGGACACTAACCCATCTTCAGTTGATGGCTGCCAAGTGGAAATTTTGGCCCTGATTTTGGTCTTCAGTTTTTATTTTTCAAGAGAACCAGAAACAAAAATTACTGATTTTAAAAATATTAGCACTTAATTTTAATTTTTAAAATACTATTAAACAAAGTCTTTCTCCAGCCCAGATGCTGCCCCCTTGTACTCTCAGTTTCCACAGTTCTGCTGAGCCCTTTCTTCTTGCATTTGCAACGTGTTTTGCTTGTGTGTCTAGGGAAGGATGGGGAACCTTGGAGATGTAGGACTCCTGCCGAGACAGATACTTCAATGAAGTCTCAGACAGACACTCTGACACAGGTATTTGAATAAAATATCAGAGAATGTTTGGGCTAGAGGGCTAGAAAGGGTGATTCTAAACATTCCTTCCACTTAAACCCTTTCTTGAGCTCTTGAGAGTCCATCCTGGGTGGGAAGGGATGGGCTGCCTCGGAAAGGCAGCCCCATTCTCTGCTGTGAGGACCTCATATGGCTCCAACAGGAGGTCAGAATGTACCCCATGAATTAAAGTGACTTAGAGAATTTAGATTTCAAAAGCATTGACCAAATTCAGGTTGGAGTTTCTCCCCAAAATTTACTTTTAAGCTGCTACCTTGGCCTGGGGAAACTTTCGTTTCATGTTAGCAAAGCACTTCTTAGAGGAAAGAAGCCCAAAATGGGAGAGGCAGAACCCATGTTGTGGTTCCAAAACAGAAAATCAAACTTTGATGTGCACTCGACAAATGAATGAAAATCGAAGCCGAAGTATTTGAAGAGGAACGTTGCCATGGCGTTTTTGCAAAACATCACTACTGAGAATGATAATTCCGTGGTACACACATTTTCTCCTCTTTCTGCTTTTTCTCCATTTGGAAGATCATTTGAATAGCTATGGGAAGAGAAAACCCGCAGGTTTCTGGGAGGAGTGGAGGGGACGTCATATAATGGCAGAGGCTCCGGGTTCCCCTTTCTTCATGCACCCCAGTAACTCTGGGGGTGGCTCAGCTCCTCTCCTCCCACCCCACAGGGGGGCAGGCAATAGTATTAATCAGCCACTGCCTAATTACCAGCTGACTAATTAGTGAGGAGGGGAGCTCCCCGGCTCCTGCTGTGTCTTAATAATTAATCCATAAACTGGTTAATCTGTCAGCCTCTTCCCTTGATCTCTCAGCAAAAGTCCACAGTGGGTTCTGTCCCTCCACCCCCACCTCCCGCCCCAGTTACACAAGAGACAAACCCAAGAGTTGTCTTCATTATTTCCACTCTCAACATCCCCACCCCAACCATCACTTATCAAATGTTCAAGGTCTCTCCCGTCTGTCCTCCCTTTTGTTTTCTCACAATTTCTCCTCTGGTTCATGCCACCCCTCCCACCCCATGTCTCTACTACCAAAACACTCTTCCTACTAGGTCACCCAGCCTATCACCTCTCAGCCCCCAACCCCAACCTCACTTTTGTTCCCAAAATATATATGTCAAACAGTTACATATAGTACGTCACTCTCCTGCTTAAAAATCTTACCTAAATCCTCACTGCTAGTGAAATTAACAACACAACCTTGTGTGCAGCATTCAGTCTCCCAGGATTTGTACCTGCTGCACTGCCTCGGAGAATAAGCATTTATTCTTTTTTTAAAAAGAGATTTTTTTAATTGATTTTGAGAGAGAGAGAGAGAGAGAAAGAGAGAGAAGGAGAGGGAGAGAGAGAAACATTGTTGTGATGGAAACATAGATCAGCTGCCTTCTGCACGCCCCCTACTGGGGATTGAACCCACAACCCAGGCACATGCCCTGACTGGGAATCTAACCAGCAACCTATTGTCTCTAACAGGACAATGCCCAACCAACTGAGTCACACAGGCCAGGGCAAGCATTTATTGTTAAGTTAGCCACATCAAATGGGCCAACACAAAAGGCTCAGTCCTGGTGCACTGTCTATGGGGAAAGGTTGTGGACTTGTGTTAGAGGGATTGTTACTAATGGAGTATTTCCAAGGCCTGATCTTTTACCACATCAGAGTTCAGGCAGAAGTGCAAACAGCAGCCAAGGACTGCCACGGTGGCCACATGGAATCTGAGACCAAGTGTTGGGTCCTTACACTAATAAATACTTCAGTCTGTGCTTAACTCCTGCGAAGGTCTATCAAGTGAACAAGACTAACGAGACAATGCCTCATATTCAAGCCAATTTAACTCGAAGGCAATAAGAACCAGGTCCAGCTGAGTCTCCCACAATGCAGAGGGTAAAGTAAACCTGAGAGAATGAATGAGAGAAAGAAAATGATATTCTATCATGAGATGCCTTTTATTACCGGGTATTTATTTATTTTATTGCCTTTTATTCACTGTGGCACTTACACCAAACACAGCCTCTAAGAGCAAAGACAGGCAAACTGTAGGTTTTAAAGGATTAACAGGAAAAGGAGGTCTCGATATTGGCAAGGTATTAATGCTAAGAAAAGGTTCCGAATCTCGTTGTCTTTTTGCTGGAAAGTGAAAGGGGAATCTCCTCCAGTACCTTCTCCTGATACAGCCAGCCTGGTCGGGGTGGAAAGACAGTGGGGGTAGAAAGACAACAAAGCTCAGAGTCATACAAACCAGGAAGAGTTCTTGCTGTGCTGCCAGCTCAGTTAGCCTCTCTGAGATGCATTGTCCTCACCTGTACAGCGATGGCCTCCTTTTTCTTCTTACCTTACTCCCTCCTCTGAAGGATTTGTTTGAGACGGCTATGAACAGAGATTAGGACACAACCTAATTAATCTACTTGCCAGAGCCACTGTGAAGATGTGAAAGAACTCCAAAAGGGTGAACAAGGTGGTGTTGCTATACCCACAACCAGGAAAATAACCATTTAAAGTCTCCAGATCCAGACTAGACTTGGGGTGGTGAGTGCACAATAGAGTAGAACAGATATCGCATTATCCAGTTGCATACCTGAAACTTATAGAATGTCATTTACCAATGTCACCCCAATAATTCTAATAAGAATTTTAAAAATATAGTCTCCAGATTCACTATCATGAGGTTGCACTGGAAGCACATTAGATAAAACACCCATTAATCGTGGGTAATTGAGCCACGGTGCTATGAGAGTTATAAACAAACTCAGTCCTGCTCTGATGGAACTTACAATCAACTGGAAGAGTTAGAGCTTAATAAACAAAATGACCCAATGCCTACCTACTTGGCAAATGCTCTCAAGGAAGGGCACGCACTTCTGTGAGGACTTAGAGGAGGAGCTTGACCTTGAGAAGGGACGATTAAGTGAGTCCAGGGAGGTATCAGAAAGGGAACAACCAGCAAGGGCCTGGGAGGAAGGAGCCCTGTGGGCTTCAGAAAGGAAAGTGGCTACAAAAGCCATGGGAATGGAGCCTGCCGCAGGAGGAGGACAGGTACAATGAGGTGTATGGCGGGTGGCCTCTCAGAAACACAGAGTGTGGATCAAGAAAGACTCCTTGACAAACACAGATGCGAACCATCGTCTGCCTACTACATCTTAAGAAAACAGTGCATTAAACATTGTTTAGATTGACTACTGACTTTTTGACACTTCTTTACATTTTGTGCCCTAGCCTTGGCCCTGCTAATTTTAGCTCCCTTGGGGAGCCAAGAAGGGTTTCAAGCAAAGGAGTCACATGATTAGTTCCCCGCCCCTTCCTCCTTTAAAGCATACTGTGACATTCACTTGGAATAATATTGATGGAGGCAAACCTATTATTACCTGATACCTAGCAGTGGTTTAGCAAGTTCACTCTATGGGACAACCTATATTTTTGATTTCAAGGTTTTACAGAGATTTCAGAAGGACTAAGGTAAGGACTGAACAGCTAGAAAGAGGCACAGCCGGGCATTTCTGCACGTTAACAGGGTAATTCACAGTTTGATGGGATCACATCAACAGTAATAAACTACGTATCTCATATTCTCAGACCCCACGCCACATCCCCTAAATTATCCTCCACATAATTCTAGAACTCTCTGGGCTCTTCCCACACATGTACACAAGACACATCTCATCCAGGAGCCCCACCTGGGTGCCCAGGCTCTGGCCCAATACAGCCTGTGAGGAATCAGGGTCTGAGGCGCACCCTGGGGGCTTTCCACTGCCCTGGAAGTGTCAGAGGGGCGGGCCAACTGCTGCAGGGCAGTTACTAGGGGGCCTCTCCCTTTGCCCCAGTCACTATGATGCCAGGAGCAGAAGCTGTCTCCCACTGTCTGCCATGCCCCAAGTTCTAAGATGTCTCTCTCTTCTCCCACTTGACTCATAGAACCAAACCATGCTTGAGGGCCGCTTCGAACAGTGAAATCCCCAACAAAAAGCACAAAAATGCAAAAAATGTGGCACCAAATAGAGAAGAGGACTCTTATTCACAGCATGAGAGCTGCAACAAGCACACAGAGGGTCTTGCTCAGCTTCCCTGGGAACATGCACGCTGAGCGTGGAGGGACTCAACTGTGTCACCGCTCTGTGCACGTCGGCAAAAGGAAGCACTATGAGGATTGATGTTGGGGCTACATGTAAAATTGAGTGAGCAGTGAATCTACAAATATGAAATCTACAAACAATGAGGATCAAGTGTACAGGGTGGGGCAAAAGTAGATTTACAGTTGTTCATATGGAAAATAATACAATAATGAATGAATAATAATACAGGACAAAAACCGTTATGCGTTTTCACATCGGTAAACATACAGTGGGGCCTTGACTTACGAGTTTAATTCATTCCGTGACGGAGCTCGTAACTCAAATTACTCGTATGTCAAATCAAAAAGTGAACGAGTGAGACACGTGATGCTGGGCTGATGTGGCGTTCACTGTGACATTCGCTGCACCAACTAGCGGTGGGGTATCTGAAGCTGGCTCGTAACCCAAATTTTAGCTAGCAACTCAAAGCAAAAAATCGGCCTAGAGACGGCCCGTATCTCAAAAAACTCCTTAGTCGGGACACTCGTAAGTCAAGGCCCCACTGTACTTTTGCCTCACCCTGTCTTATTATTTTCTCCATTTTACAGCTGAGGAATTTCTAAAGAAAGGAAAGGGAAATAGGAAAGAAGGGAGGGGAGGGGAAGAGAAGAGAGTTTGTACGACTTTTTTTCTCTGAGGGAACAGTAGTGAGTGTTTAAAGTCAGGAAGTCCTTCCTAATGTTGAACTTACCTTTGACTGAAATTTTAGGCCTGTTCTTTGTTTCTCTGCCCACTGCCAAGGCAGCAAAAAGCTGCTAATCTCGGTGTATGTGCAGGCACCCAAGTCCACTGCCAACTTTGAAGAAATCTAATCTAAGGAGCCAAGTCACATTTTTCTGGCAGAACTAATAACCACAAGTACTAACAGACCACCTGTGTGCCCTGGCTCTTTAGAGTGACAGGGTCAACACAGCAGACTGTGGTCACATGACAGAGGCATCTCCGGAAAATGTCACGTTCCTGTAAGCCGTGTTTTGCACCTGTAATTGTGCACAGCAGTGTGGTTTCCCAGCATACTCAGGACCTACACAGCAGGACTCTGCAAGGCAGTGCTCATTTACTGAGGATCAAGATTCTTTTTAACACATTGAATGCGGGCCGTTTTTGCTTAATTTTTTGCGCAAATGGCAACATTCAGTAAAATTACGATAACTTTAGTTTTACATATTTTTTTTCAATGAAACTTTTTGTGATTTACTATAAAATGTATACTGAATTATTTTTCTTAAGTTTTAAACAGACAAATACTGGAAAACTCACTGGAAAATTGTGTTTAACAGTCAACGTAAAACATATAAATACGTTTCCCGCATCCATTAAGCAAATGGCAACATTCAGTAAAATTACGATAACTTTAGTTTTACATATTTTTTTTCAATGAAACTTTTTGTGATTTACTATAAAATGTATACTGAATTATTTTTCTTAAGTTTTAAACAGACAAATACTGGAAAACTCACTGGAAAATTGTGTTTAACAGTCAACGTAAAACATATAAATACGTTTCCTGCATCCATTAAAATTATATATATTTTTTTATTTATTTCAGAGAGGAAGGAAGAGGGAGAGAGATAGAAACATCAATGATGAGAGAGAATAATTGATTGGCTGCCTCCTGCACGCCCCCTACTGGGGATCGAGCCTGCAACCCGGGCATGTGCCCTTGACCAGAATCGAACCTGGGACCCTTAAGTCCGCAGGCCAACGCTCTATCCACTGAGCCAAACCGGCTAGGGCGAGGATCAAGATTCTTAATGTCAACTGCATATTTTTAAAAAATCAATACATATATTTGAATAAGCTAGGACATTTGCTTAGGCAGAAAAACCATAAACTGATAACAATGGCTTTACATTTTCCAAACTCTTAGAGCTTCCGAGGGCTTTCCTGTTCACTTTCTCTTTCTCGAGGCCTTTGTTGTGGTTACAAAGCAGAAGAATCAAGTAGCCATTTTTTGGACATTGTCCATTCAGGGCAAAACTGACCCTTCCACCTGAACGTGTGTGATCACTACATCAGCCTTTCCTCCTGAGCACAGGCCTCTCAAGGGCTCAAAAGGAGCTCAGTTGCCCCAGAGACAGACATTCTTCCCATGCATTTCTGAAATTCAGATCCCACAACCACTTCCATTGACTCACTGAAGCTGGGACACATGTATTCAGCATCTATTTAAATAGTGTTCATTGCCATTGTAGCTAGGCATTTGGACAAGTCTGCTGTTTTTGCAAGAAAATAGAAAAATAATGTGGATGGAAAAAAAAAAGTTGAAGCTAAGGCCAGTCTGCGATCATCTTCCTTGGCAAGCAGAGAGGGAGGGTTAGAGTGAGGTCAAACTGTCCCCAATAAAAGGCGTCAGTCATCTGGAATGTTTTTGTTATCCCAGACAGAAATAGGTCACCCCAGCACACTCCAAGTTGGCCAATTAGAGTCAAGTCCTTGTGAAGAAATAAAAGGGTAGATATTGAGCAGAAAACCTCTCCCCTCCCAAAGGAGGCAGACCCAAATTCCTAGAGCAGATTAACACATCAAAGCCACTTACAGAAATCTACCTCCTTCAACCAAGGACAGTTTGTAGGCTCATATGAGGATGCTGACGTACTCGGCAGTTATTATGCAAACTCTGGCTGTATTTCATCTGTACTAATGCCCAGCAAAATACACTTAGAAAGAACACAGGGCAGGAGAGCAGACAGATTTTTGTCTGCATGGAGAAGGATTCTTGGTCTCTGTTTGGTTCGGCGAGAGAGAAATGGGATCTGGTAGTGATGTCTGCTTTGATCTGTGACAGAGGAAGGGCAGAAGCCTTGACTAACCTCTCCAGTCCAGGCTTTGGAGTCAAAAGCACTGGATTCAAATCACCGACACCCTCACCAACTGCCTAAAGGCCAATCCCCTCTTAGAAACACTGTCTTTCATTTCTATAAAAGAGAAAATAACTATACTCAGAAAGACTGTTTGGAGCATCGACAACATGATGTTTGGAAAGTGATCAACATCTCCGAAAATTGTGTACAAATGCTCATTTTTATTACTTACAATTACTGAAATTGCTTTCGTGTGGAACATTTATATCTACTTCACAGTCCACTCCAAATAGTTCACACTATAGATGTTAAACACATTCTGTTAGTGTTAAACACATTAATAGGATGTTCAAACATCCTGCTGTTCATTTGTAGTATTGCCATTGGTGGTATTAAATATTGATACTGATTGCAATAAATGTGTTATCGAGAGGTCCTGGATATAATCATTAGTGTTATCCAGCGTTTTCTATGAGGGCATTTTTGTAGGCTTAGACATGCCAAAAATGAAGCATGTCATTAACAGAAACACTCAATAGGAATATACATATAAATATGTTTAAGGCAATTTTACATTTGTACAAATTGTCTGTCAATAAAAAAATGACAACAGCCAACACAACAATAGCTGTCCAGTGTGAATGAATCAAAATTATACCTATTTTTTTTAGTCAGATCAGCAAACACAATTTTTGGTGTGCTGCAGAATTTTAGTAATTAGTTTATGTGTGCCATGAGATGAAAAATGTTGAAAATTGCTGCCATAAATGGTTAGGTTTTTGTATATTGATCATTGAGAATATTTACCCAGAGCTGACCCAACACAAGCAAATATATCTCCCAAGATGAAGGGCCTTAGTGCCAAATGCCTACCATGCCCCTTGGTCCCCAGGGCACACACAGTCACATAGAGGCAGCTCAGATTCATAGAAGGGGAAAAATCCCTCATCTAAGTGAAGATGTGAGCACACTTGTTTTGATATTTGTTCCTTTTTTTCTTTGCTTTTAAACTTCTCTGCAATCTCTTTCTCCATTTGCTGCACCCCCCTCCTGCTTCCAGGTTTAGTGTATTATTTATGTACTTTACCTACACCGTCCCCTACCCCCATCTCATTGTAAGTTGATGTACTATTTATGTTCCAAATCGGAACTGTGTGTCCTGCCTTGACATTCAAGATTCATAATTGTTCTTAGTGAATGACTGATATAAAACCACTGAGAACCAGACAGATATAAAAATGTACCTGTAACTATGTATTATTAGGATTATTTATAGACCTACAATTCAAGCAACAGGCCAGACCCAGCGTCCATTAATCACACACATTATACAAGAGGCTACACTTGGTCTTGGAGCCACATGAAGGAGAGATGTATGTTGTGAATGTAAAAGATAGAAGAGAGCTTTGCAGAGACGATTAGGCCACGTTGAACATGACAATGCAATTACCGAAGCCAGGCTTTCTTCATCCCTGCAGAAATGGAGAACTGTCACTGAATACTTTATATCTTGTAGTACTTAGCTTGACCTTATTTTAAGGTGACATAAAGTAAGGCTACCCTAGCAGATCAAATAGAAGAGAATTTTTGAACCTGTAATTAATAGCATATGTGAAGGCCAGGAAGAATGTATTTGCAAAATCACAGCCACAAAAGCATTACCTTTGACCTACATGGTTGCCATCAAATCTTATGGAGAACTTACCATAATACAAATGTGATTGAAACCTTCGCCGGGTGGCTCAGTTGGTTGGAGCATCATCCCCTACACCAAAAATGGTTGTGGGTTTAATTCCCGGTCAGGGCACATACCTAGGCTGCGGGTTTGATCTCTAGTCTGGGCAGGTATGGGAGGCAATTGATCAATGTTTCTCTCTCCTTCGCTCTCTAAAAATCAATAAAAGCAGCATATCCTTGGGTGGGGATTAAAAAAGTGTGTTTGAAGAAAGTACTAGCTCAAGGTGGGCCACAGGAAGTGGATGAGACTACATTTTTCTTTCATGCGACCTGAACAAGAGACAGAATGAAAAAAAAAATCATCGACGGCAACAACACTAGGTGATGTACAAAAGTGATTCAAATACATGTTGTCAAGTTCTGCTAACCCTTGCTCATTCTATCCTTTACCCTAAACAGGTGTTGGCAGATTTCCCCAGGATGGATTTTCCCTCTTAGACACGAGAACATGGCCGCTGGCCTTATCCACGGTGTGTTTGCTTCCTTGATTTACTTTTCACTTCTTTGAAAACATCATCCATATTTTCATTTGCTCCCATCTGCACCAAGTTTCCACTCAGCTTTCAATGGATGGATGTTCCTGTCGACAGTTTCCCAGAAAACCCCACCCACCATCTCTTTCTCGGTGAATTAAAAAGCACAGTGGGGCTGGACCACACCCCAGAACCAACCCAGCATTTCTATACATTTTCTGAAGAAAAAAAAATTTAGAAAAAACCCTCAAACCTGATATCATTAAGGACAGCGCACTTTTCATTCTCAATTGTCTGGAAAAGCTGAACTGAACCATAATGCAAAACGAGGAGCAGGAAGCAACAACTCTCAGTAATTTTCCTTTCTTTATTTGTGGTAAAATGCTCACTTAGTATAATCTGTGAGTACACACACATTTATTACTGACAATCACTATATTTGTATAATACAGACAAATTGCAGGGAACTCAAATTAATGGTAACGTGAGCCACTTTTACCGCTTGTATTAGGCACACAGAGGGCACTCAAATGCCAATGGTTAGAAAATAAAGAACCTCGCCTGGCTGGTGTGACTCAGAACCAGCAGGTCACGGTTCAATTCCTGGTGAGGGCACATGCCTGGATTGTGGGCTCACTCCCCAGTAGGGGGCATGCAGGAGGCAGCTGATCAATGATTCTCTCTCATCATTGATGTTTCTATCTCTCTCTCCCTCTCCTTTACTCTCTGAAATCAATGAAAATATATTTTAAAAAAGAAAATAAAGAACCTCATATTGTTGGTAGAACTATCAGAGAAACAGCTTGCTTGCATTCAAGGTTAGCAAGAACCTGATTATTTTACCATGTTGTCAAGATATTTTCAAGACAACATTCCTCTTCCAAATCTGGTGGAAAGGTCTTCACTTCATACAGCGCAGGTGGGGATACAGTACACTGTGCTGAAGGAATCAGCTTAGTTCTGCTAAGCCAGGTTCTATGGCATATGTAGGTTTCCCCAGTCTGACACCTGGAGGCTCAGATCCCAGCAGTGTCGATTCAGCTTTTCATTCTTCAAAGGCAGACACATTTAAGTAAAAAGCGATTTTCTCTTTTGACAAAAATGAGTGTCCTGTCAGCACCTTATGGTCAGAAAGGCTCTGGCTTTGAACAGCATCTGCACAGCAATTACAAGCTTCTAGATCAAAACATCAGGTAACAGAGCCTGAATTGGCCCAGGGGCGTAGTAGCCATCCAGCAAAGCAAATTATTTCATCTGCTACTCACCTAGTCATGAAGGCCAAGGATGGAAATTCCTGTTTCCCACAATGAATTAACCAGAAAGATCCAACAATGGCTTTCTAAGATGTGAGTTGTTATTAAAGAGGGACAAATAAAGCAGAGCTATTTAATAATTAGAGTATCATTGTAGAGACACTGAAGGAATGCTTTACAATGTCACGCTTCCATCCTCTGACCAGACTTTCCAAAATTAAGAGAGCACCTGAGTACAATTAGAGGTAGAGAATTATGCTGTCTTGGCTATTCAAAATACATAGAATGAATTTTCAATTTTTAAAATTGGTGATGAACCTAAACATGCCTCGGGAGAATAGTTTTGGGGGCATTTCTTTTTTGGGGGGGGGCATTTCTGAGACAGAATCCCCCTTGAGAGCCAACTTAGTCCATAATGACCCGAGGCAGACCTTTTAAAAAGAGAAGAAAGGCTATGTATGATAAAGGCTAAGATCAAAGTTGCCACCATTTGTCTTTTATAAAGTGTCATAAATGGATCCTCTCAACAAATGCAGCTGTTGTATTAAATTAAACAGAGATTGCTTGAGCATCTTTTACATTCAGTCCCAACAGCAGCTGCTATTTGGAGGGTGCCTTTGTCTAGTCCGACTCATGATTTCTGGTTGCGAAGGTTTCGTCTATTGGGGGACACATGTTACATAAGCACTATAGCCAACATGGCAGCTCAGATGAAAGCAGAGATGTAATGCACTGAAGTTTAGCTGCTCACATCAGTTCTTGGCAGTTTTAGTCAACACATAAATAATGGGGAAGAAATGAACTTGGCTTATGATTCTCTTGCCAGTGCAAGCCCAACTTCCGTCTTAACCTTCCACTCATTTCTCACGGCTGATTCTGAAAATCCAAGTCATTACCAGTAGAGATGATCTGTGGGAGCATCAGCACAGAGAGCACCTGACCCATCAGAACAAATCTGTTTAAATTGTATTCTGACAGGGATGCTGGATTGGTATCGACCCTCACCTTGCAGTGGTTCGTGGATGTTTCTGTGCATTCGAATCATCTGGTGGGCTCATTAAAACACTGGTTGCTGCCCCCCACCAATGTTTGATTCCTAGGTGATGGCCTCCTACTGACTCAGGGAGCAAGCTTTGAGAATCACAGTTATACTAAACGATTCCATTCACAAATAACCTAAAAGTAGAGCCTCTTCAAATGGAGTTAACAGCACAGTGGGGAGGAGGGCAGCTAGGTCATACAAAATTGGTGCTGGCAGGAGTCGGTACAGAGATTTGGCTGGGTATGCCCTGCTTCCTTTGTGACTAGAGGTGTTCTATACATAGCCGGGCTCAGAGACAGCTTGCCTCTCCTGTCCCTGTCATGAGGCTGTGTTACTGCTAATCGCCAATGCTGCTGCCTGTACCTGCTGGGAATAGCTACTATTTCAACCAACACTGAACCTACCACATGCCAGGCACTGTTATAAACTGAGCAGTGCTTGCCAGCCCAGGGTGGCTGAGTGGAAATTGTTGAACATGAAATCTATCCTGACAGCCCTCCTGAAGCAACGCAGCTGGATTTGAGGGATCCCAGAAGGCCCACCACATCTGGGACCAACACTCAGATGCAGATTAAGCATATATTTCAGCCCTAGAAGAGTAATAAAAGAGATGAACTTGCATAATAGGATAAGAGATCTTTGCTTGCAATTTTTGGAATAATCTGTTCCAATGCTAGGTCTGTTTGTATTTTTTTTTCATTTCTCAAAGTAGCATCTTATTTTTGCAAGAAATAGTTTGGACTAGATTCCTGTTATATAATTTCTGATTATTTTTATGACAGAATTTCTCTTAGCTTTTACCAGATCAGAACCATGAGCTGAAATCCACATGACCAAATGTGGAATATAAATGTTTATAGATTAGATTTACTGGTATTAACAAACTTATGAGAGGAATTTGATCTGACCAGATCAGATCAAAACTTTCTTGATCTATAAGAACACTGCCCAACTATTATAGAAATTATGAAGATCTTTCCCCATGAGCACCTCTCAGCCTTGAGTAGAGCTTTTCAAAATCTACTTCCAGCTTTCTCTTTTTTTCCATATGAAGAGTTTATATAACTAGATATCAAACTAGGAGCCAAGAACTGAAAGATGGACTGATATGGCTCTTAATTTATTGTAAATATAATTCTTTATTAAAATAGCTAAACTTCAACAAACCATAAATATAAGGTGTAAAGATATTTTGATGTAGCTCTTAAAAGAAAGAACTAGAACTGAGTGAGGTCTAGAACCTCTCAAGAAGGAGGTCGGATGAATGGCCTCGGGTAACATATGCCGATTCTCAGGACTTGGGAAGTCCTAGGAGAAAGGGGTTTCTCTCCTGCAGGAGGTGGGGCTCTTTGAGTGGAGGCAGCATCCTGAGGTGTCACAAGTGGGACTCCATCCAGTAGGCCATGGAATAGTAACCCCTTGGGGACCCATCTTATTTCTCCAGCTCCCTCCCATCTTGGCAGGAGGGTCATTTCCTAGGCCTGGCGGGTAGCAGAAAGGCTGGGTTGAGCTGTCTTCTCCAGTCCTCAGCTGTCAGGCTGGGGGAGAAGCAACAGGAGTGGCTTCTGGGAGTTCCTGATTTTGTGTGTGACTAGGCCCAAGTCAAGAAAGGAGAGCGAGGTCTGTGCTTTATACCTGGTTTGTTGTATTTTTCTGCTCAGGAGAAAGGTAGTAAACAGGGTGTCTGGAAGTAGGGAGGTTGGAAAGGTTCTTGTGGGCAGCAGGAGAGGACGGCTTGTGCAGGACAGAAGAGCAGGTGTTGGAAGAATCTCAGAGGAAGCCTGAGGGATCAAACTAGGGTGGTGGATGCTCTTTCTCCTGACCCAAGTGAAGCTTAACAGGTGTGTGTTGTGTGTGAATATTTATATTTCAAAATACTCTTTCTTGAGCCCAGCCGGCATGGCTCAGTGGTTGAGTGTTGACTTATGAACCAGGAGTTTGCAGTTTAATTCCCTGTCAGGGCACATGCCCGGGTTGTGGGCTTGATCCCCAGTAGGGGATGTGCAAGGAGGCAGCTGGTCTGATTCTGTCATCATTGATGTTTCTATCTCTCTCTCCCTCTCTCTTCCTCTCTGAATTCAATAAAAATATATTTAAAAAATAACCCAGAACCACTGGTGCAATAAAAAAAAAATACTCTTTCCTGGTACATTTTCAGGCAGATTCAAACATTTTAATTCCCTCACCACTGTTCACAGCCCTAAGCTGGCCCTTTCCCAGCCTCCTGCCCCACTTCCTAGTGTCACAATTCCCAGAAGGCTTCAGGCTTGCTCTTTGCTCTCTCTTGGCAGCAAAGAGAGAAGAGTGTGATATGCGGATAAAGGCATGTCAGTGGAAACAGAACACAGCACAGCTGGTTCATGGCCATGTTCTCAGCTGCCCTGTGTGCCAACTGGAGTCTTCACCCCTTTGGTAGCTCTGTTTCTGTGGCCTTTGCCCCGTGCCCTGATGGTTCAAGAGAAGGACTGCAGGTCCTACCTCAGAAAACCCAAGTTGAGCAGTAAGCCATCCTCCTCTTCTTTTAGAGACTCCCAACATGCGTTGGAATTGTGCCTTGTATCCTCTCTCCCCTTGGGGGTGGGAGAAGGAACTATGAATCACCTCCTGGGTTCCTCAAACAGGGTTCTCCAAAATGCATGCTTCCCCACTACCCAACCAAACTGCTTGAAAACAACTGATTTATTTTGCCATTAGGGGACACCAAACAAATTCTACTTCGTTCTAACCAAGGTGTAGATTGTAAGAATCTGCACAGTGACTTTGGGCTTCACTTGAGATTTGCCACTTGGAATTTATGGTCTTTGTTTTCAACTGAGAGCTCCCTCCACAGGATCCTATTAGTCCTGAGATAGGGAGGAGGAGGAGCCTTGTTATAACCCGGGCAGTGAAGAAGGGCACCTCTTAGTGATATCATGACATCAGGACACAAACACATTCACCCAAACCCCATGGCTGAGAGTTCATTCTGACCAGATTAAGAGAGGATGGGGACCAGCACAGCCCTTCTCCCTAGGCCAGTCTCCTCAGTGTATCATTCAAGAAAGCATCTCCCTCTGCCCTCCCCTCCGGACATGACTAGAGCAGTTCAGTTGACACATATGAAGCATGTACCACCTACCAGGCACTCACTGGACACACAGTGACCCCTCAGCACAGTCCCCTCCAAGAACCTGGGATCCAGCGTCACCGACTGAGCGCTCATTTGACATTTGTGCAGTGTCTCGTTTCATCCTTAACCACGTCTGCTGGGATGTTCTGCGGTTTGTGAAGCAGGGATCTAGTCCTCTCTATGCCACTCAAACTTTTGCAAAAGAGGAATGTGTCTTATTTCTTCTTTATATTTCCTACAGGACCAGCCCAGCCCCATGCCTAAACCACAATATGCGCGTAACGAAGTTTTATTGAATGAATAAATGAACGCATGCATGAATGAATGCTTGTTCTTTTGCTTGTTCTTTTTGGAGCCATAACCATAACAAAGATGATGTTTCTATTTAGCTATTACTTTGAGCGGAGGGGACAGAAGAGTGCCAATAGATTATTTTGATTCCAAGAACCTTGGGATCATGGAGTATTTTAAATAAAATTCACAAGACTGGCCTCAAACCCAGATAACCAGCTCCTGTTAAAATGTCCATCATCTATTCCAGGCACGAGGTTAATGCAGAGGAACTGAAACAATGTGTCATGTTATGTTGGCTCTCTCCCCCTATGCGCACATTTTATTGGTGGGCATCCTTAGCAAGTCTAAGCATGAGGGCAGCATCCTGGTGCCAACAACACTGGGCTATACAGAAAACAGTCTGTCACTGAGGCGGGTGATGGCATAGGCTCTCCTGGGCCAGAAAAGGGGGATCCCAGGGGAGAGGCGTGTGCATTTCCATGCCCACTTAGGGAAGTCTACTGCACTCCTGAGCATGGCTCTAGAGTAGTGGTTCTCAACCTTCTGGCCCTTTAAATACAGTTCCTCATGTTGTGACCCAACCATAAAATTATTTCCGTTGCTACTTCATAACTGTAATTTTGCTACTGTTATGAATCGTAATGTAAATATCTGATATGCAGGATGGTCTTAGGTGACCCCTTGTGAAAGGGTCATTCGACCGCCAAAGGGTCGCAACCCACAGGTTGAGAACCGCTGCTCTAGAGCAAGGCTTTTCCACCTTGGCAGTGTTGACCTTCTGGGTTTGGTCATCCTTTGCTGTAGGGGGCTGTCCTGCACATTGTAGCATGTTAGCAGCTTGCCCAGTCCCTACCCACTAGACACCAATAACATCCTCTCCCCCAACTGTGACAGCAGATATTGCCAAATGTCCCCTAGAAGGTCCAAATCACCCTGGGTAAGAACTGCTGTTTAAGAGCAAGAAAATCCTCAGAGAAGCTGAGAGCTGGGAAGCAGCCCTCTGCCAAAATGTCACCAAAGCTCAGCCTACTTTATTTCCCTTCAGAAGCATTTACCACCTGATACATGACGTACTTGTTTTCTCTCTGGCTCCCCCACTAGATGGCCAGGTCCTCGAGTGGAGTGACTGAGTTACTGCCGGATCGCTGGTGCCTGGCACACAGTTGGCACTCACTATCCACAGAAAAGGATTCTAGGACACAGGGCTGGATCTAATGCCAAACGGCTAACTCTTCATGTATCTAGAAGCACTTTTAAAGTCACAACTGGTGGTAGTTGCAACACAACAGAAGAGAGTCAGCAGGGCAGAGCCTGAGTTCCACCCGCGGAGGCTGGGGAGCCCCTCGGTGCCGTGTTTCTCAGACCGTAGGCTGTATTGCGTTCATATGTAATGAATTCAGTTCTGTGGCTCACAGCAGCATTCTTCCCAGTGAAAAGGAATGGAACAGCATGCAACACACCACGTATATCACTTATGCCAAGAGTAAGCTTCTTGAAACGTTTGCATCTATATGTTTATATATTTCATAATATATAATACATAATATGTATGTGTGAGTTCCGGTATAAAAATAAATGTTAAGAACGGCAGCCTAATTTTTATAGTCCCCCAAAGGTAACTCAATACCACTCGCTAGACCTCAAGGGCATGGTAAGGACAAGCTAGCATTTGTAAAACGTGCTGGCTTCCTCCCCCGGAAGGCAGTACTAGCTTACACAGAAGAACTATGACATCATCTCAAAGGACTGCTGAGTGAGGTTCTATGGAAATCTAAGAGAGTTCAAACGCATCTTCAATCATCGCAGTTCTTGATTTTTGCAAACAGCACAGCCCATTAGGAAGGGAATGAAATTGATTTCCTTGGAAGCCCCACTTTGCCAATGAGCCATTCTCACATCCCTGAGCAGCCTGAAACTTTGTAAAACTTCCAAATTTGAGTTAGCCAGACCCAGAACCACAAAATGCAAGGCCTCAGGGAATGATCGTGAGGCACTGGAAAGCTGGTCACAGGAGAGGAATGCGATTGAGAGCCCAGTTCCTGGAGCCAGAGGCCCTGGGTTAGAATCCTAAGAGCTGTTGGGCAGGTTACTTAAATTCTCTGTGCTTCCTCCTCTGAAAAATGGTATATAAATAGTGCCCATCTCAGAGATTGTTGTAAGGATTAAATAAGAAAATGCACATAAAGCACTTGTCAATAACTCAGATTTCAAGATGGAAGTTCAGGCTAATGGAACTCACGTTTTGTGGTTATTTACTGTTGCCTCTCCTCTGCCACCAAAGATAATGACAATGAAGTTAAGATGCGCCATCAGGCTATGAAGCCTTCTAGTAAAAACCAGAGAACACAGGTTTCCTTCTCCTCCTGCTTCAGAAAGAGGCATCTCCCCTTTAAAAATCTCTTCACATATCACCCCTAAGATACTATAGTTTAGGTGAGAAGTGAAGGAAAGCTAAAATCTATCCCAGTGGTACCTAATCTCTCCAACACCTGGATGGACCCCCATATTGAGAAACACCGGTAAATTGCTAGTGTAGACCGACTGCAAAAAGCTTCCAAGAACCTTCTTTTCTCTCCCACTAGGCTGGTGGTTCTTATCCTACATAATAAAAGGGTAATATGCAAATCGACCGAACGGCAGAACAACTGGTCGCTTTGACATGCACTGACCACCAGGGGGCAGATGCTCAATGCAGGAGCTGCCCCCTGGTGGTCAGTGCACTCCCACAGGTGGAGCGCTGCTCAGCTAGAAGCCGGGCTCACAGCTGGTGAGCGCAGTGGAGGTGGCGGGAGCCTCTCCTGCCTCTGCGGCAGCACTAAGGATGTCGGAATGACACGGGGAACAGGCCTAAGCCTTCAGTTGGACATCCCCTGAGGCTCCCAGACAGGCTGGGCTGAGGGACCCCCTTGGGTGCACAAATTTCATGCACTGGGCCTCTAGTATATTATGTTCTTCTGCTTGAATTTTTACAAGAAATGGAAGTTGTCATTCCTCTCTATGACTGGTTGAAAAAAAAAGAAGACAAGCTGAAGGAATATGTGTGCTCATGCACATGTGTATGAATGTGTGCACAGACAAAACCTCTCATCTCCTCTTCCTCTTCAGCATGTGTGTATGTGTGTGCATAGGAATGTGTATCATGCACACATGTGTTTGTGTGTGCTTAGGGGTATGTGTCTAATTAAGGAAAATGATGAGGCCTATACATACACAGGCTTTAATAATTTAGTTCTATGTGTAATGTAAGCAAACAAGCAAAAATTACCTAGGTTTCTTAATTAAAATGTATAAGTATAGGGAATTCTAATGAAGGTTTTAAAATATTGGCTCTGCTCAACCCAACACAGACAGCTACTCAGTACACACATACATCCAATAAACTCATCCATCTTGTGAATACCTTGCATCTCCAGATCTATAGGCAATTTAAAAATCAGTTCATCTCTTAGGAACACCTTAGAGCAGTGGTTCTCAACCTTCCTAATGCCGTGACCCTTTAACCCTTTTCGGTCCAACGTGGAGGCTGACTCAACAGACCAGGCGCTAGGAGCAGGTCCAATGTCGACCGCAAACCGGTTCAACATTCAAACCCGTCAATTAATTTGGACCAGACTGTTTGAATTCCAAAAATAAAATTGGACCGCAAAGGGTTAATACAGTTCCTCATGTTGTGCTGACCCTTAACCATAAAATTATTTTCGTTGCTACTTCATAACTGCAATTTTGCTACTGTTATGAATCATAATGTAAATATCTGATATGCAGGATGTATTTTCATTGTCACAAATTGAACATAATTAAAGCATAGTGATTAATCACAAAAACAATATGTAATTATATATGTGTTTTCCGATGGTCTTAGGCGACCCCGTGAAAGGGTCGTTTGACCCCCAAAGGGGTCGCGACCCACAGGTTGAGAACCGCTGCCTTAGAGGCTGATCTTTGAGGGCTTTTCTTACCTGTCATAGTACAACAGATTATTCTTTACTGGACTATACTCCAGACCAGAAATGAATAAAATCTTTACGAGTATACTAGCCAGGGAAGGCCAACTGCTGTAACAAATAACTCCCAACTCTCAGTAGTAATACTAATAAAGTTTCACTTGTAGCACATGTACCAATCTAAAGTGGCTACTCCTAGGGCGGCTCCCCTGGATGGCTCTCCTTTAAGCTACAAGGCAGGGACCATGCTCCTTCCATCTAGTGGCTCTGTCATCTTAGGGCCGTGTTTCTCAAATGGTAATGTGCACAGGTATCACCTGGGAATCTTATTAAAATGCAGATTCTGAATCTCTCCCCTGGATACTCTGCATCCACAGGCAGAAGAAGAAAAGGAGAAAGAGTGCATGATTATTTGGGCAAGATGACATCACTTCCACTGACATCCACTGGCCAGTCTCAGTCACATGGCCACACCTAACTACAAGGAAGGCTGGGTAATATAATCCAGCTTTGTATTCAGGAAGAAACACAGTTTTGTTAATAGTTAGCCACTCTCTGCCACAATAAGAAAAGCAGTGCCAAAACTGGTTTGGCTCAGTAGATAGAGCGCCGGCCTTCGGACTGAAAGGTCCCAGGTTCGATTCCGGTCAAGGGCATGTACCTGGGTTGCGGGCACATCCCCAGTAGGAGATGTGCAGGAGGCAGCTGATCGATGTTTCTCTCTCATCGATGTTTCTAACTCTCTATCTCTCTCCCTTCCTCTCTGTAAAAAATCAATAATATATATATATAAAAAAAAGAAAAAAAAAGAAATGCAGCAATAAACTAAAGAGGATTCAAACATTTAAATCATGAATCCATCCTACTTGCAATCTTCAATTAAATTTATTCAGGAGCCAGAGCCTAAGTAAGTCATTGTTTCTGTTGAGACTCTAAAGCCATAGTCTACATTCATTATAAATTGTTAAAGCTGTCATAAAGAAATATACCATAAACATGAACTTCTTAAGTAAGTCATAAGGGACTGTCTAAAGTTTCTTTCTCTAGAGACTGAATAAGTAAATTATCTTCTTAGAAAGTATCTGAAATTCAACAGAGTTTATGTTAACCCCTAACACATTCAGAAAAATGTTCACCCCTTGAGTCCAAAAACATGTTCCTGATCCTACGTCACCATTCTACTAAAAGAATCAATTCAGAAAGACAAATGTGTTTTCCAGACTAAGAGAGAACAAGGAAGAAAGCTCAGTGCCGGCAAAGAATTGCTTGATGACTGGACTCTGCCTTAGCCAAAGAGTAACAGCTTCTCAAAAGATAATTCTTAATATATAGCTTTACTTCTTGTGCCTGGTGACTACTCATTCAAAGCAGTCATGTTGTGGCAGTGGTGGTGGGGGAGCTATCTTCTTGCCGCAGGCAAAACCACTGTGAGCAAAGGGGAGAGAGATTTGGAGTCATTTAGCTGTGAGAGGGAAGGAGAACAAATTAATTATGAATATCACCTTAACACAAAACCACCCTCAGGCAAGATGGGCCCCTGACTGGGACCCCATGGTTTTAGAGGGCTCTGCTCCAGCTCTTCCTTGTCACAGGGTAAGGAGCCCAAGATACCAAGGGGATGTGCCCTAGCAGATCCCCCTTCCTCCTTCTAGACCAGCACCACCCAATGGAAATGCTAGGGGAGCCACAAAAGCAGGCTACATATATAATTTTGAAGTTGCTGGCAATCACATTAGAAAGTAAAACGAGCAGGCAAAATTAATTTTAATGTTTTATTTAAGCCAATATAACCGAAATATTATCAATTCAACATGTAATCAGTATAAAAATATTAAATGAGATCTTTTATGTTCTTTACTTTTCACATTAAGTCTTCAAAATCCAGTGTGTGCTTTACATTTATAGCGCATCTCAACCAGTGCTCCATGGCCACATGGTCTGGGTCATGGTCCCTGGAATTCTCTTCCACAGGATCAAGACTCCACTCCCAGGGCCTGGGCAAGCCCCTCCTGAGCCCACTCCAAGGTCCAAGGGAGACCAAAGAGCAGCTGTTTGAGGGGCATACGGGTGGAGCCTTGACATATAGGCTGGGTCCCACCAACGTGAGGCAAGGAACTTCACAGTGAGGGGTGGGCAGGGGTGGATAAAGAAGGGAGGCAGACACAGGCAATACTAGTATGTACAGCTATCCCAATTATTAAGTAATAAAATATGTCTTTAGTGGTTAGTAAATAGTAACATTCCTAAGCTCCCCAGACTCCTCCATCCCTACCACTCAGACCTCTTCCCCAGAACCCTTGCCTGAATTAACTCATTATTCAGCAACTGGTGGGCCAATCCCAGGCACAGCCAGGGTCTCCCGGGCAGGTGCTGCAGTCGGCCTGTCACTGAGCCACTCCCCTGCTTTCTAGGCTGTTCATTATTCTGTCTATCACCCCCGGCTAGTTAATATAAGCTACTGCATTCTGGATACTCTGACCCATTCCTCCTGGCGATAATGTTTTCTTTACCCACAGTAACTAAATGGTCCTTATTTCATGTTGGCTGTTAATTAAATTTTTGGAGTGAGAATTCTGTTTTACCACTGATATGCCCTAAAGTTCTGTTACTTGTCATCATGGATGGGGTAAGAAAAGGTAAAGCAACAAGATAATAAAAAAAGTATCATTGGGCATATAGCAAATTTTCCTCTGCACAGTACTGTTATGTAGGAGAACAGACAATATTAATATCCGACGTTCAGATAGTGTAGAAGAGAGTCCTACGTGGTCCCCAGTACTCCCCAACTCTTGGTATTCATGTGCTTGTATCATCCCCTCCCCTTGAGTGAAGGCAGAACCTGTGACTTGCTTCTAATCAATAGAATATGACAAAGGTGATGGAATGTCACTTTGAGATTGTATTTCATAGAATTCTAACCCCTATCTTACTAGCGGACTCTCTTCCTTATAGGTTTTGATGGAGCAAGTTGCCATGACAGGGAGGTCCATTTGGTGAGGAAGTGAGGGTGGTCTCTGGCCCACAACTGGCTAGGACCTGAGAGATCTCAGTCAATAGCCTTAAGGAAGCTGAATTCTGGTAACAACTATATAAGTGAACTTAAACATGGACTCTTCCCCAGTCGAGCTTTCAGATAGGACCCAGTCCTGTACAATACCTTGATGGAAACCTCATGATGAAGCAGCAGACTTAGTTAAGCCATGGCCAGATTCCTGACCCACAGATACTATCTGATCACAAATGAGCATTGCTTTAAGCATCTACATTTGTGATAATTTGCTACACAGCAATAAATAGCTAATAGTTAGCAAGTATGTTTGGGTTAAAATGTATAAAAATGCATGTCTACACCTATATATACATATAAATTTGTGAATGTGTAGAAAATTTTGAGAGAAAGAGACTTTAGTTCGGAGGGAGAGAAGAAAGATTTTACTTTGTACTCTTTTAGTTTTGTGGCTGTGTTCCCATTTTGTTTTTATAAATTTTAAAAAAATCTAGCTTAAATGTCCAATAGATTTCAGACCATTTTGTTACAAATAATATAATCTGTCCAAGAAAATATTTTGATTTGTAGAACACCCATCTTATATTTCTAAAACACGGGTCCACTCGTTCTGATGCACTAGCTTTGCAAGAAAGAGACCTTCAAGGGGCTACCTTCCTCACCTCACAGGTAGGACTTCAGGTGGGCCAGGCAGGACTGTGTCTTATTAAATCACTCGCACTGTGTTAGGAAGGAGGTGCTATGGTTGAGGTGATGTGTTTTGTTTTTTTGTTTTGTTTTCAGATGATATTTTTAATCCCTAATAGACACCTCTGGAACTTCCCCTCTAAGAACAAGCATCAGACAACTGTCTTTTTCTTTAGGTCATACACTCAATAAGTAAACATTTTCCCTTTGGGGGAAAAAAAAATCTCCCTTTAAAAATGACTCATTCATATGAAATGTGTAAGTGGGCCAATAAGGAACTGAAAGAAATGACTGAATCTAAAGCAGTGCCTAACATTTAAAACAGTACCTGGCATAAACACAAACAAAATGATTTGATGAACAAATGAATGAATAGGAATTAAATGAGTCCAGCTACCAGTCCTGAAAAACCACCCCCAAAAAGTAGGCAGAGAAAACATTCACAATAAGTTGAGACCATCTGACAAGGAAGAAAATAGGATGGTGGGAGTCTGAAGGATGATAACTGCCCTCCACCACCTGGGTTATACCTGCCGAAATCAATAGTTTATAGAAATGTGCATTTTTTTCCCCTTATGGCATTTTCCAATTTTGAGAAGGATCCACTCCTACCAATTATTTTTACCTCAAACCTTAAGAATGCCTCCTTTGCTCCCTTAGATTTCTCAAACTGCCTCTATGTTTGGTCTATTTCTAAAGTTTATCATAGACAAGCTTCAATAATACACTGCGCTAGCTAGTGTCCATACAGTAAGATCTTCCCCATCCAGAAAATTCCTGAATCGGGAAGATCTTAAGCATGAGGAACAACACAGTTCCCTATAAATTCCCTCTTCCATATACATTTGCTAGTCTGCATTCAGGATTAACATTGGGAAGATAAATACACAGAGAAAGGAGCCTCCAATATTTGTTATATTAGTAAGAGGAAATTATCTCACCATTGGTTAAAAACCAGTAAGGTGTAATGGGGTATCTGTTCTGTTCGTTCTCTCTCTCTCTCTCTCTCTCTCTCTCTTTCTCTCTCTCTCTCTCTCTCTCTCTCTCTCTCTCTCATAAAAGGGGGTAGCTTGAAGGGATTTGCATAGGAAAGCTGAATTTTTAAATATTCAGATGAGTTGTTGTTGATTGGCTCTAGGATCTCTTAGAATATATTACCTAAGGAGTTTTGATAAATTCAGCAATACAGGGAGCTTATAAAAAGGGATTTTCTAGAATGTGTGACAAATTCATATCAGTGCATTATTATATTAAGCATGGCAGGTATTGCCTGAAAGGGTTTCAACTTCCAAAATATCAGTGTGTCACAGCCAACACTGGGATTTTAGGGTGCCCTTTTGGGATTATAGGGTGCTGGAGAACCGGGCACAATGAAGAGTAATTCTGAGCAAAAACATCAGGAAGAGCCAGTGCTGGTGGTTGGCTCCCCAAACACATGGCACATCCCAGCACAGTTGCTCTTTTCAGCAGTATTTTCAGAAAACGAAGGGCTGGCATTTGTAAACATGTTGCTTGGGTGGAAAGATGCCCATGCACAAAGCAAGCTGTAAAAATCCATGCATTACATTTTGCCAGAACAAACCACCAGACCACAACAAATAAACGCAGGGCCCCAGAGGAAACCCAGCAACACTCTATTGAATCATGAGCTGAGAGAAAGCTATTGGGATAAAGCATAGCTACCTGCATCCTGCTCACTGGGTGAGGCCGAATTCAAAACAAAACAAAACACAAAAACTACTGCCTCACATCATCTCTCCTCATGTTGCAACTACTGAACTGCTTACTCCTCCTCCTCACACTCTAGTCCCCTAAGTGAATCGCCTCTTGGGTCGAAGCCCTCCAGGAAGTCTTCCCTGCATCTCCAGGCTGGAGCACACATCCGTATGGGATTTTTCCTTGCCTGCGTCTGACTCATGTTCTAGATGTGGTGAGCAACCCAAAAGAGAGCCCTGGCTTCTTTGCCTTTCCATCCCTGGCCTGGCTCCGGGATCCCTGCCGGAACTCCTTAAACATTAGCTGAGCTGCCAGGGAAGTACGTGCCCCAGAGACAGAAGAGGCAGAACTAGTAGGAGCTCCCTGCTTCCCAGTCCCACCCTGGCCTTGGCTGATTGCTGATACCATGTCCTCTTTAGAGGTTTACAAATTTACCCTGAATGGAAAAGAAATGACTATGGTCAGAGTCACATACCACCTTGTCCAGGCTGGCTGAAAAATAATGTCAAACATGTTAAAATTCTAGAATAAAATATGGCTACAAATGTAAATAAATCATTATTTGTTCAAAATGTACCTCTAACTACTTAAGAGTTATGACCATTCACCTCAAGATAGACAACAAAAAGGAAAGAAGAATGGAGAAAGGAATAGAGGGAGGAATGCAGAGGGGGAGGGTTAAGTCATGAAAGTTCCCTCTCCTAATAAAGAACGCTTTTGGGGAAGTACCACTTCATCACTGTGAGCTACTTGCTCAGTTTTTCTGAGGTCAGTCTCCTGGTCTATAAAATATAAAATCATTCCTATAGTGAAGTGTTGTGTAGAGGATTCCATGACATGATTCCCTTTAGATGTCTGACACAGAGAAGGTTTCCCATAATGAATTCCAGGCCCTTCTCTCTCCCTCTCTCTCCTCCAACTTCCTTTCCATGCCCTTCCCTATGGCTGGTCAGGCAGGGGCTGCAGGGAATATCCCGACAGGGGCTGGATGAAATATTCCATCTGAGTTTTACTTGGTACAGTGAGCAACGCTTGTTCTTCACCACAGCAGAGCCATAGAGTTCTGAAACCCTGTCCCCAGAAGGCAGATCATGCCATCCACTCCTTACCCTCACATGAAAATCTCTTTGCATAAAAGAATACGAAATGTTATAAATAGAAAGTCAGGCTGTAGACTAGGAGGGGTGTCGGACTCTGGGAAGCCACAGATTTAATCAACCAGCTTGCTGGCTACAATAGGTTTCTTTCCCCCCTTCCCCTTCCCCTTCCAGGACACGTGACAGACTTATTTTCTGCTCTTGAGGAGTGTGGCACGGTGTGCAGATGTCCAACCTCCATTAGCTCAGCCCATGTGATTAAATCTTTAAAGGTCTATAATTCCCCCCTCTCTCTCTCTCTTTCTTTCTAAAACCTTCTTAGGTGACTAACCACCAACACATGGACTATTTTCATCTTATTTACCTCCTGCTTTGCATGCCTTCCTCTTTCCACAATCCCCAGAAAAGATGAATAGCCTCTGCTTTACATAGTACTTGAACAGCAACATCCTCTTTTCCTACCCTCACAGCAGGGATTTCAACGTTTCTATAACTGCAGTCTTGCTTAAGCCCAAGTGTCTCTGGCCTGGGTTTTTCCCAAGATCTCCAGCTTTTTAGGAGTTACTATTAATGCACATACATTTAATGGCTTAACCCAAAACCTCCCCAATCCCACACATGGTGGGAGTCCAGTGACCCCCCTGGACATGTGTGTGGATTTCTGGTGCTTATAGTCTCTGTCATCTGTTGGCTTAGATGTGTTAGTCCCACTGCATCTCATTTGTATTTCATCACCTGTGGTAATTCTTTTTTGCCTTCTCATACTAACTCTAATTTGGAAAGCTTCAGAGTTTTAATTTCCCAGAAACAAGGCTCTAGTATGTAGAGTAGTCTTTTATTAAGGTTTTTGGGAATGCGATTGGCAGAGTTAGAAAATAGCAAAATCCCCTGCCGTCCTATCCCACACCTGGGGACCCTTTCCTGGCTGAGTTCCTTAGTCCCGGCTCCAGATGTCACCCCGACCCATCATTCTTGTCACATCTGACCCCTCTTCTCTCCTCTCTCCATAATTCATCAAATTCCTCTAATTTCATTTTGTAGAGTAATTCAGCATTATCTCTCTTCTGAAGCATCCTTCCTGATAATTCTTTTCACACTCTGAAAAGCCCATTAAAGGTTTTTTCTTAAATAAAGAATCGAAACAAATTTAGCTGTTCCCTCAAATGGGTAACAAAAGAGCAGTTATTTCTTTTTTCCCATATAACACTTTCCCCCCTTTTTTGCTGCACTAATTAAACATTTTATGATAGTTAATGTAAATTGACAATGTCAAATGCATACAAGTAGCAATTATGGGCTATATCATCGTCAAAGTTTTTATTCTTAAAATTTTGATAAAGAATTCACATCACTCAAATTTCATAGCAGAATTCTGCTCTGCTATTAATCTAGCCTTTGAGTATATGATAAAAACACAGTGGAATAGATGAGCGGAAGAACAAAAGAGATGACATGATTTGAAGTTAAATACCCTAAATAGAAGCTCTCGCTTCCCATGGGTTTCCCACAGAATTTAAGAACAGAAGGAAAACAAAGAAAACAGAGACACCATTATACAATATAAAAAAGAACTCACATTTAGCTTTTCTCACTCATTATCCACTGTAGTTGGTAGATATGGTCAAATAGTTTAATTCAAACAAGGCTGGCCATAAACAAAATTCCATGTGAAAGGCATCATTACACAGCACTCCTGGAGTTCTGCTAATTGCTACAGTTGGAGGGGGAGGCCTAGAATGACATGCAGAAACTTCATGGAAACAGAATATTTGAATAATGATGTCACCGCAGTGTCTGTTTTGAGCCACCCAGCTCATGATGCCTGTGAGGTAGACCTCACTCAGCCTCTTCCAAGACTGGTTCTTGGGTCAGAATTGAGAGATAAAGTAAAATTCAAACAGATTCTTTCATGGCCCACTGTGACTTTCATAATACTTCCTCTAAACAAGGAAAGGTCCATGTCCCTTACCATCACCTCCCCTTTATTTCTCACATTCTAACCCTTGGATCCCTGTGAGGGCTGCCATGATAAAACCCCACAGAACAGGTGGCTTAAACTGGGTGGCTTTATTTTCTCACAATTCTGGAGCCGGAAATCCAAGATCAAGCTGTCAGCAGGTTTGGTTTCTTTTGAGGCCTCTTTCCTTGGCTTGCAGGTGGTACATTCTTGCTCTGTCCTCGTGTGGCCTTTCCTATATGCACACACAGCCTAGATTCATGCGATGTGCCCACATTTTCTCTTCTTATAAGGATACCAGTCAGATTGGATCAGGGCCTGTCATAATTTAATCCTCTCCTTAAAGGCCCTATTTTCAAATACAGTCACATTTTGAGGTGCTGAAAGTTAGGGATACAACATATGAATGTAGGGGGGCAGTGACACAAATCAGCCCATAACATGGTCAAGATAAATAATTCACCAGCAGGACCGAGTATTCTTCACCTGACACCACCTCTGTTCATTTTTGAAACATTCAATTAAACAACAAGAATCACTTGTAAACCAAATGGTTCTCCTCTCCTATGGTGTTGGATGACATTTACTTAGTTTTATATAATTTTTAATTTTTAATTCATTTTCAGCTACTGTTGACATGTGATATTATATTAATTTCAGGTGTACAATATAGTGATTAGACATTTATAAACCTTATGAAGTGATCACCACAATAAGCTAGTGCCCATCTGACATCTAATGGCCATATTTATTAGCATCCAATCTCATAGGTTGTTTGATGATGAGAGGGAAAAAGAAATAGCTATAATTCTCCCTTTATCAAAGCACATTAGGTTTGTCAAAATAACTCCTACTCTTGAACCAGAATTCAACATGCCTTAAGGCATAATATAGGCATTCCCAGTTGCCCAAGGAGGTGGTTTAGATGATATCTAATTTTTTAATTCAATTGACCTATATTTGTGCACACACAGCCTATGAGTCATGCTACCACTTACTGAACAACTACTATTTCCCAGGCATTATTGAGCTCTCTGGTACAAAAGTAAGCAGGTCTTAGTGCTCCCTCATGAGCTGTCTCATAATCTAATGGTTAAAAGGCACATGCATAAAGAACTATACTTCAATATGACAAAAATAATTTTACAAAGCACTTTAGATTGAATTTTAAATTTTGAAATTAACAAGATTGGTCAACTTTATGGATATTTTCAAAATTTTAAGTTGGCAATACAGGTCACATTAATGATGTCCTCCTACAACCCTGCCTCACGGTGATTTCTCCCATTTATTTTTGATGTCCTTACTTGAGGATGCAATAAGGACCCTGGTGAGGACCACACTCAGAAAATAGGGAGAAACTTTTTCAGCTGAAGGCGCTAGGTGTATCATTGGGAGTCCTAGAAAAAAATCACAGGTGTGTGGTGAACACTGGAAACACCATAAAACCCACATGTGGAGGTTATCTGGTAAAGCTGGTTTATGACTAGGAAGTCCGAGGCAAATGAATTCCACCAATGTTATCTAGCAAGATTGGTCAACTTTATGGACATTTGCAAAATTCTAAACCTTCACGTTCAAGATGACATTTAACATCAAATAGCAGCCACCTGGACAGTATCACAACCCGTGATGCACTGACTGAGAGGGGAAGTTCTTTGGGATCCTCTCACCTAACATTTGCCTCTTGCATACCTCTCTTCTCAGGAGGCCTCACTGATAGGAGATTACACCTTTATTCTGCCCCAAAGTCCACCTTCCTAGGGAAAAGCCTATATTTTTGGAGTTCTATTTCTTTTCCAAGAGGTGGCCTCAGTGGTGAAATAGAATTTAGGAACACTGCCATGTACACTGGGATGGTTCGCTTAATGTCTTAGAGCCTCAGTTTCTTCATCTGTAAAATAGGAATAATTCCTCTTACTCCACAGGGTATTCATAAAGGCAAAGGAGAAAACACAGATGTGCTTTGTAATTCACAAAACATTATCACAACAACAACAATAATAGCAGATAACATTTAAACGAACCTGACTCCACTTTACATGTGTTAGCCCACTTACCTTCTAAACAACCAGATGAAGAAAAAATAGAGAGGTTAAGAAATTTGCCTAAGACCACACAGAGAGACAGGGTTAGAGCTGGGATTTGAACCCAGGCAGACTGGCTCCAGTGCCCTTATTTCTCACAGTGTTATATGGGATATCCTAAAACTTCTGTATTGTGGCACACATCTTAGGTCCCTTAACTTAATATTATTCACTTATTTTTCATTTGATAAACAAATTCATCTGGCAGTTCACTGACTACTATTACTCCTCTTATGTAAAAGGAGTGCATATTTATAGAAATTATCTTAAAACGCTGCTTTATTTAACTAAGTAATTCTAGTGAGGGGATAACAGGAGCCAAAGGAAGATGAATGGACATATGGCGTGTGGGTGGGGGGGTTGTTGGGTCTGGAAGTGCCCTAAATATCCAGTAATTACCCAAGCGTAAGGCCCTAAAAGAGAAAGTTTCTAAAAAACCTGGTTGTTATGGGCTGAACTGTGTTTCTCCCTGACCCAAATCCATATGTTGAAGACCTAACCTCCAGTACCTCAGAATGTAACCATACTTTGAGATCAAGTCTTACAGAGGTAATTCAGTTAAAATGAGTCACTAGAGTGGACTATAATCCAATAGGATTAATGTCCTTAGATGATGAGGAAATTTGGACACAGCACACACACACACACACACACACACACACACGGAGGGAAGGCAATGTGAGGACACAAAGACACAGAGAGAAGATGGCCACCTACAAGCCAAATAGAGAGGCCTGGAACAGATCCCCCCACTCATGGCCCCTAGAAGGAACCAACCCTGCCAACATCTTGATCTCGTACTTCCAGCCCCCAGAACTGAGAGAAAATAAATGCCTGTTGTTCAGGCTCCCAATTGGTGGTACTCTGCTATGGCGGCTCCAGCAAACTAATAATATTGGTCAAGAGAAAACATTGTGTCCCTGGGTGCACTAGGAGAAAGCAAAGGAAAAAATGGATCAAGGAATGGTGGTCCTGCATCTTCACGTTCACTCATATCATTTCATTTATGCTTCACGACAAGCCAGCGGTTACATATTAGTGTCCCCCACCTACCCAGGACTGCCAAGTGCATTTTCCTAAAACACTTCCTTCAGCATGTTGCCTGCCTGTCCCATCAGCTCCAATAGCTCCCCACTATCTCAAGGAAAAAGCCTGCATTCCTCCCAAGTGGTCCTGAAAATGTCTTGACATTGCTAAGCCACAGAACAAGAAGCAGCTATCATAGCAGCACACACCACAGCCTATGGTCAACGAAGCCTGGGAGCTCCCTCCCAGAACGAGAAGGAAGTTCTGCACCTACACACACCACCCGTGCTGCTAAGGGACAAGCAGCAAGATTTTCTACACCAGAGACGCTCCCCACTTTCAAGTGAGTAACAGACAGGTGCACCTGGAAATCAAGATTCTTGAACTTCTCGTGCTACAAATCCTGAGCTACAATCCCTGCCTCCACTGGCCAGGTACCCAACCTTCTTGTGCTGAATCCCTTACTTCCAGCTGCTGGGAGTCCACTTTGAGGTGACTACTGAGTACCATGGTGCAGTGCTTACATTGCATTTTCTTTCCTGCCTATGCATGGTGTTCAAATGATCTTTTTTTCTAAGGAATCTACAGAGATTCTTAGAGACATTACTTCATTTGATACTTCCTATAGGACAGCTGAAGAGTGTTGCCAGCCTGGTTTGGGAGATGACATTACTTTCACAAGAAGACACAACAAAGAGCATCTTCACCTCTCTCGTCAGTCCTCCTAACTGCCCTGAGCATTTCAACAGACTCAGCACTGGCCTTTCTATCTAGACCTCCCGTGGTACCCAGGCCGTCAGGCTCCGGCTGTCTCAGTCTTGGTTTCTCCGAAGGCTCAGCCTTGAGCCTGGAGATAAATGAGGAGCCCCGTCACCCAGAAGGCCGGCTCTGGAGTTAGCCTCGCTGTCCCTGAGAGTGGCAAGCCCAAGGTGAGTGTGACAATGAAGCGGCAGCCTTTCCCTCGACCACAGCTTGGGCACAGCCTACACCACTGGCCTTGGTCCCAGTTCCTTATTTGGCCTTTTTGTGTCGTGATTGTAGATCCCATTGTATTTGCTAGAGAACTGTCAATCTGCCCAGTTCTTGCCATCAATCTCACCCTTAACAGCCACATCCTGTCCCTGCATCCTCACCAACCTAATGAGTAAACATTCCCCCCAAACCCTTGCTACCATCAAATTAGACCTTGAGGGAAAAAATGGCATCACATACCACAACTCCATTTTGAAGCCCCCTTGGCCACCACCATTTGGACTGCCTTTCTTGATGCCCAGTCCCCCCAGTCACTAGTCTGCAACCCTGCCTGCACACTGTCATTACTCATGGAGATTACAAAATTCCTAAAGCCCGGGCTGCACCCCAGACCAGTTAGATCAGAATTTCCAGAAGTGGGGCCCGAGCATCGGCATTATTTTAAATAATGTGTATTTAAAGGTGATCCTGATGTGTACTAAGTCTGAGAACAACGGCTCTAGGCCTTTTCCCCATTGAACCTCATTTTCTCACTGGCACAGAGCTGAGGTCCCAGCATGGCACAGGGCTGCACCTAGATAGGTGATGACAACACCAGAAAAGAATACTGCAGTGAGAGAATGAAGATAAAGCGGTCCCCAGACACCTCAGTAGGTGTGTGATTCCAATGGCTGATATTAAAAGAGGAAATTGCTGCTTGTTGGACATTTGCCGCTATGCTATTGAAAATGGGTCAGAGCTTCATGTTACATTAAAAAAAATATCATGTAGTGAATCATAATTGGAAAACAGAAAACCCATCATAAATGTCAGGAATCCAAACTGCTAATAATTAAGGTAGGAGACCAGCGTAAGCCTCCATCAGAGTACAGCTCACTACCATGGATTTCATGGCACCTGGGGGCTAGGTCATTTCTTTTGAAATGACACAAATGCATTGAGTAACCACATATAACATTACTAATCTGCAAGGTGGGTGGTTAGTTCTGGAAGGCATATCCTGGGTGGGAGGTTGATGATGCTGACCTTTAAAATCCTCTTTAGTGCTGGCAAGTCTTTGATTCCAGGTGACAAGCCCTCAGGCTTCTGGAGAATGCTAGGAAGAAAGTGACCTGTTGTTTGCCTGAGCCACTGTGCTGCTCCACAGAACTGACCTGAGCCAGGGAAGCAGAATGCCCTGCTGTTCAGACAATATCCTAGGTTAGATTTGGCACCGCTGCAGGACTTGAGCTAAGTAGAGGCAATCATTCCAGTTCCAGAAAGCTAAGGGTGTGGCTCAAAGTGACAGCCAGGAGGCCTGTGTGGGTGAGAGGGCCCCCACTTAGTAGGTGATCATTCATTTCCCCACCTTGATTACTGGCTTCCCAGGAAGCCAACAATGAGGTCTGCAGGGTGAACCATGTCATGGTAGAAATGTTTATTTTAGCTGGCTCCGCATCACCTTCATAGAGAGGGCCATGTTCTCTCAGGGCTTTCGTTGCTGCCCACTCCCAAATGGTGTGTCACCTCTCCTGGGGTGCAGAGCAGCCCTGAGAAGTGTTTTCTCGGCACGCTGCTTGGTAACATGGCCCTGCCCTTGGAACTCATCAAGGTCTTTCTGTGACAACCAGCCTTCCAGAGGAGCACCATTGGAGAAGGGATGTGGGGTCCTCCCACTTATTGGGAAAGCAGCAATTAGAGCAAACAACACAACAGCTGAAGACAGGTGTTTGCAAAAACTAATTATAAAGATAAGGCAGTCAGAAGGAACACCTAGTGTTATGTATCTGCCTAGAAAGGGAAGATTTGGAAATTTGAGTTAGCCGGGACCAATTAATGAAATATTGCTTTCATGTGAGTTGGCTAGAGCCCAATGCCAAGGCCAGTCAGACATCTGATCCCCATACAGCCTTGTTGACACCATGCAGGGAGCTCCAACTCTGTGCACACAAACAACTCCCCGAACCCACAACAAATGGTCCCCCAATGTCTTGTTGATAACAAGAGGGATAGACTGGGAAACAGTTAACTGTGCTTCTCAAAAGTGTGTTTGCATTCATCCAAATAGGGTGCCCAGTGAAAAGGAGGTAAACGCCTTCACCTCCCACCATTCCCATCATGCTCTGCTCTGTGCTGGTGGCCCACTCCACTTTCTTCCTGACACTCTGCTTTCAACAGTAGTCATCAGGGAGTGCAAGGATGGAGGGATGAGCAACCCTGAAATCCTGCTGTTCAGACCCTCTTAGACCTGAGGTTTTCAAACTATGTTCCCAAAGGAACCCTCCAGGGCTGATTCAGGGGGTCCATCTGGCTTGCAACAAGGTGCGGTGTTTCTCAACAGAGCACTGTTGGCGTTTGCAGTGAGATCATTTCTCACTGTCTGAGCCCGCCCCACTCATTTCAGCATATTTTACCCATTTAGCCCTACCCCTAAAATGCCAGTAGAGCTCCCCAGTCATTAGAGGAACTCAAGTAGGCCCCATTCCTTTCTGAAAGGCTATGAAAGGGTGTCCCTGCTCTTGTATGTCTTTTTTGTACGTGCTTTCTGCTAAAACTTCCTTCAAACAAGGGCTGATAGTTACAAAGCAATTGCATGCTGGCCACCACTCTGCAGGAAGCCAGCAATCCCATCACAGAGCTGACCCAGGCGTCACCTGGCAGCTGCTCCAACGAGGCAGCGGCTGTAATTTGCTCCAGTGACTCAAAGGCACTGCCCTCTGAAGTAAGCCAATGTCATCTCTGGACCATTCGTTGGAAAGTTCCACTTTCTTTCACATTAAAATTGATCTCCCTATGACTCCCGCCTTTGAAGGCCACTCAGAATAAGTTTGTTAGCTCTTCCACACAGCTGCCCCTTACACATTTGAAGAAAGCTGCCTTGTCTCCCAATTCAGCAAGCAGCCTGATTCATCTCTTCTTGCACAGCCTTATCCTTTTTAGTCACTTACTATGTCTCAGTCACTTTACCGATGTTCTCTCCAATGCTCATAAAACCCCATCAGGTGAGCTCATTATCCCAGTTTGATGGAGGAAGCTGAGCAGTCAGCTTGAACCTATGCAAGCAGCAAAGGGCACAGCCCATGATTACTTGTTTTCAAGTCCAGGCTCCTTTTATTTCAAACCTACGGTTCCCACACCTGACTCCCAGAATTCCCTGGCAAGGTTTAGTTTAAAAATAGAAAGATACAGGTTCTCAAACAGATTTAGTGAATCAGAACCAGATGGTTCTGATAGAATCGGTCCAGAGATCAGCATTTAAAAATCGCTGCCTCATGCGATATGTAATCTCCTCAATGTCTTGCTTCCCTTTCTAGGGGAACACATTTAAATTTGTTTTTTAAATCAACATTTTCCCCCACAATGTGTACCCAAGTGTGGCCTGACCAGTACACTCCAGAACAGATCCACTCCCTCCCTTACTTTGGGCTGGGGTGTTCCATAGAGAAGCTGAGCTCATGTCCCGACACCCACAAGAGTGGGAAAAACCTCCAAACGTGGAGCTACTACTCCTTCACTGGGGAGTCAACATGGCCACTCACCTGTGACTGTGTCCCCGTGAAGGCAATTAAAATTACTCACAGCCCTGATTTCACTCCTCCTGTAACCATGCTGAATATTTTCCACTTAAAAACTTAAGTTTTAATTAAGTTTTTTTCAACAAAACACCAGTCTTGCTGAGAATGTCAGGAAGGTCTGAGAAAGTAATTACGTGCACAGTCTGGTTTTGACACTCTTCATTCTCCATTGGGACACTTCTTCTGTCTCCTTTACTTCATTAAAAATCACCCCTTGCCACAGGGAGGCTTGCTTTCTTCTCTATTTACCACAATAGAGACAAAGAGGCAGGCTCCCTTTGTGGGCCCCAGCAGCAGCAACTCTGGCACTGAGTGAACGCTGTTAGGCGCAGGTTACACATGTGGGTCTTCATCCTGCCATTTCCCTCTGTTGTGACCATCTACCTTGCAGACGAAAGGGCCAGCCCGGCTACAGGAGGGCACTTTAGGGGAACCGTTTACTCTTTGTATCCCCTTTCTCAGTCTCAACACTTAGCCATTACATTAAGAAAAAAAAATATGCTAAACTCTCTCATTTCCTGAAGGCATCCTATATAATAAAAGGCTAATATGCAAATAGACCAAATGACAGAATGACCCGTCACTATGACATGCACTGACCACCAGGGGGCAGATGCTCAATGCAGGAGCTGCCCCCTGGTGGTCAGTGCGCTCCCATAGGGGGAGCACCTCTCAGCCAGAAGTTAGGCTCATGGCTGGCGAGTGCAGTGGCGGTAGTGGGAGCCTCTCCTGCCTCCGTGGCAGTGGTAAGGATGTCCGACTGATGGCTTAGGCCCACTCCCCACAGGGGAGGGTGCAAGAGGGTGCAGATCAGGCTGAGGGACCTTCCCCCCAAGTGCACGAATTTCGTGCACCAGGCTTCTAGTAAGTAATAAAAATAACATACATTTATCAATAGGTTCAAAATTGTTTCTGTCTGGTGTCTGGCAAATGAACACCCATATTCTCTATGCCTGACTATGACTGCTTTATATTAGCATTGCAATAACAAAACGCTACAAACTGGTGGCTTAAAACAACATAAATTTATTCTCTCAGTTCCAGAGGCCAGAAGTCTGAGATCAGGGTGTTGACATGGTCATGCTCCCAACAAAGGTTCTAGGGGAAGATCCTTCCTTGCTTCTTCTAATTTCTGATGGTTCCTGGCACTCCTTGGTTTACAGATGCATAACTCCAATCTCTGCATATTCACATGGCCTTCTCCCCTCTGCCTGTGTCTTCTCCTTTCTATATAGGGACTACAGATATTGGATTTAATCTCTCCTTATCCTTCAGTCTCCCCCTAAATACCACTTCTTTACAGAAGCTCTTTGCCATCAGATGATGTAACTCTTCTATTTTGCATTTCATATCACACATTAAGTTGTAATTTTGCATTCACTGTGTGATTTTTAATTCAAGGGTGTCTCCTCTACTAGACTCAACTCCAAGAGGGCAGGAATGGTGTCTTCTTTTGTTCTCCACTCTATTCCTAGTTCTTGGCTACTTGGTGTGCACACAATAAATATTTGTATGGAGTTTCCTCAAAAAATTAGAAATGGAACTCCCATTTGACTCAGTGATCCCACTTTTAGGAATATATCCCAAGAAATCAGAAACACCCATCAGAAAGGACATATGCACCCCTATGTTCATAGCAGCATAATTTACAATAGCTAAGATTTGGAAACAGCCTAAGTGTCCATCAGCAGATGAGTAGATTAAAAAACTGTGGTACATCTACACAATGAAATACTATGCAGCTGTAAATAAAGAAAGAACTCTTACCATTTGCAGCAGCATGGATAGATCTGAAGAGCATTATGCTAAACGAAATAAGACAATCAGAGAAAGATAAGTATCACATGATCTCACTCCTATGTGGAATATAATGAACAACATAAGCTGATGAACAAAAACAGATCCAGAGACACAGAATCATCGAACATGCCATCAAACCTCAGAGGGAAGGCAGGGAAGGGGGCAGGTAGGAAGAGATTAACCAAAGAACTTGTATGCATATAAGCATAATCTATGGACACAGATAATGGGGGAAAGGGTGAAGGCCTGGGCTGGAGGCCAGGGAGCAAGAGGCAGGCTGGGAGAGGTCAATGGGGGAAAAGGGGGACATATGTAATACTTTCAACAATAAAGAATTTTAAAAAAATTTGCTGAGTGAATGAAGTATATCTTTAAATCTAGCACAATACCTTGCTCCAAATAGATTTTCAATAAATTATGAATGAATGGAGAATGCTATTTCAAATAATTCCAAAGGGTCCTTGCAGGATAAAAGGCTTAGAAGAGAAAAAGTAAAACCTCAAGGCTCAAAAATACAACCATCTTCCAACTGTTGACCCATGAGCTCATGAAAGAGGTTCTCCTGGGGGTGTGGCAAGGTTCGTTAGGGAAAGAGGCTTAAAAACAGATGTAAGTTTGCAAACTTTTCTTTAGGGGCAGAATAGCTTTAGCTGTTTTTTGTTGTTGCTGTTTGTCAGTTATGACTCTAAAACTTCAAGTGGGCAGTAGTAGAAAACAACACTAAATAGTAAGAAATGATAGGAGAGTGAGCAGTCTCATGAATCCATGCATTTTGAGACCAATTTATTATGGTTGTAAGTTTCTCTAACTTTTTAGGGTAAAGGTTTTGTAGACTAAATACACCAAGAAACATGATACCTCTCTAAACACATAATGGTGAAATGGTCTGATCCTGGGGCACCATTGGCTAAAGATTCAGAAGTAATTTTTTTTTCAGTTCTGCCAATGTCTCAATGATGATTTTGAAATGCTCTGAAGATGAATCCAGTTGTGTCTCTTCAATTTCTTTGGTCTTCTGTACCTAACATCGCTAAAAGTCCTGTCCCCCCGAAGAGCTACTGATCAATCTGATATTAACTTGATTCTAATCTGATGGCAATAAATATTATTGACAGTAATGAAAGATTTTTATTAAGCACTACCTTTCCTGCTTTACATTTTGTTACATACAATGCTGAGAGAAAAATATGATTTAATAATCTAAACAAACCAACAAAATACTCTAAGTTAGAAATGTGAACATATTCTGTTGGACAGGAGAAAGGTCTAGGAAAGACTAAGCAAATATTCCCTTAGCTCAGAAACCACTCCTTCTTTGCTGAAGGGTTCATTGCTTTTGCCTGGACATGTATTGCTCCCCCAAATCTGTTAATCATGCTGGCAAAACAAGCTGTTTTAGAACTGATGGCCTGCAATGCTCATACTTTTCATTTCCAACCGAGCAGCAACAGGCCAGTAGTCTCTTTTGTATAATTCTGCAACAGAAATTAATGGTATTTGTACAACAACTGATCAAATAAAAGGCAAACAGAGGGCAGCGAGGAAGAAACAGATCTAGAAGTAAGCTTTCTTCTTTATCCAGGCCTCCCCATCTTCTTCCTCAGGTGCCTCCCTGAGTTCCCCAAGAGCTATTTCTCCACTACTAGCTTCTTACCCTATTACCACTGACGCAGAAGAGCTTTGCTGTAAGTCTGAGAACATGGAAGATTCTTATAAATGATATAAATTAATCTTATAAATGATATTAATTAATCATATCAATGATGTTAATTCACCTTGACTGTATCCATCTGAGATTGTGTTCAGCTCATATTTCAGAGTAACAGTCTTTTTCCCAGTGTACGGGCCTCGCCTGGAGGGAGAGGGACCCCTTAAACATCTGCTCCGGCACCTGCTCTCAACTGCTACTAAATAAAGCCTCACCGATGTCAAAAGGGAATGGAACCATCTTTGAACATGAAACGGTGTAAATGAATTCCTGAGGGAACAAAGCACGGATCAGGTTATATTAGGAGACCATTACTACAAAGATGAGTCTGTGACGAGCTGACGCCCAGGGCCCTTCTGACCCTCGGCTATTGGCTGACAACTCCCCTGGAAGAAAGAGCCCCTCTCCTCCAACCGCTGGGCTTCCTCTGCCCTTGGCTCCCTCTGATTTACATCAGAGAAACACCCGGAGCAGATGGAAGTGGCCTCGGAGACTCCGGGGACTTCCTCTGAGTGATTTTCCTGTGGGCCTCCTGGAGCCATGATGCAGAGAAGGGGACTGCATCAGTATATTTATTTTAATCACCAAAAGTTTTCATTTATAATTCATAGGTACTTACACTGCTTGGGATGCCTTATTAAAAAGGAAGTCTTCTTTTTTTTTTTTTTTTACTTTTTATAACCACAGGAGAGAGTAACCTCTTAAAGGTGGTATAAGAATACGTTGTTACCAAAATAGAAGCTAGTGCCCCCTAATTATAGTGCTATCCAACCAGCATTTATAAAATCGTCATTGTCACTGTATGTAGAGAGGAGAATGTAATTTAGCCTTACGCTAGTACAACAAACAGGTTTTTAAAAACTTGGCACCGTAACAGTTTCTATCTGATGACTGCTAAATATACCAATTCTTCTCTCTCAGAGAGAAATGGCTGAGTGGCTCCCAGAGCAGGGAAGTTAATAGCAGAGATTATGAGAGAAGAAAATTACTTCAATATATATTTAATGGATGCCCCATTGTTAACAAGCGTATATAAAGGATCTGGCGTGGTCGTAGATACATTGGGGGATTCATTACTTTAATGTAAACTGTGTAATCTAGGAATGTAACTTGAGTCCATAAGGAACTATATGGAGCATGGGTACCTGAGGTTATTTCTGGCACTAAAGTTTACCAAGAGTCCCAAGGTCCTATGGAGGAATATAGCAAAGTGTGTTCAGGAATGATTCCACAAGCTGGAGGAAGCCAAGTGGGGGCATACCAACATGTGATGGGCTCTTAAAATGAACACCAGGAAAGGGCATCTTCACAGAGTATGAGAAGTCACCTGGAGTCAAAACGTTTGGCCTGTGCCCTTCCTCACTGTCCAGTGGAGGACAAGCTCAGGGAGAGCCACCAGGATGTCAACTAGGAGTCTCATCAGAGATTGATTTCTCTCTCAGCTTTAGAGCTTAAAACAAATCAACTCCTCCAAAGAGGAGTGGAAACTCAGAGTTGTCCCCACAGGGTCCACTGGGGGACACTGTGACAGGATGCAGAGGACAGAGAGAACCTGGGAGCTGAGGAGCCATATTCCTACAATCAGTCCCCAGGGTGATGGAATCTGCACACACTGGAGTTCCTGAGTCACAAGTGAGTCAGCAAAGTGCGCAGGGGGGCGGGGCACTAAAAACCTGTGTTAACACTCTTTCATTGGGTGTTGTTCCCTCCCTGGGCCAATGTCACGTCTAACTGAGTGAGAGAATGGCCCCAGAAACTGTAGGTGAAAGTGCTAATCAATAATACACACTCAGAATATACCCAAGTCTCTGGATGCCTGCTTATGACGTCAATAGGAAATGACAGGGTCTTTGCCCTCACAGAACTTCCCGTGGTGCACAGCAGTAAGTGCAAAGCAATGCTCAGATATAGCTTGTTACGTCTCTCTGTTGTACACAGAAAGTCAGAATGGTCAAACCACCTCTCCCAACTCAAAGGAAAGATGGCAGGGGTTAAGTCCAGGCTTAGGAATGAAAGATGCAGACAGGCCTGCCAGCAGCCACTGCAAAGAACCTTAAAATCATGTGGCTGGCTCACCCCTCTCCCCGCAGTCAAGGTCCAGCCTGCTCAAAGCCCAGCTGAAAATTCTCAGGCCAAGACGAGAAGCCAGCACAAACACCGCCCTGGAAAGGGGCAGGTGCAAATGCCACCTCAGATGCTGGCTGCGCGCTGGCTAATGTACTCAGGGTGCTTTTCCATAGGTATGTGCTTTGAGAATCCCTGCTTTCATTCTGCCACAGACTCTGCCCAATGTTTCTAAGGAGGCTTTTGGAAGTGCTCTTTTTACTTATAACAATCACAATCAACTCCTCCCCTTCACCCCACCCAGACCGTTAAAAAGGGAGGAAACAGTATGGTTTCCCCAGGCTGTTGAATAAGACCTCTGCCCTCACCAGCTCCCTGCCAATTAGCATCCTGTGTCAACTCCATCTGACTATGGTTTTCGTACGAAAAGATGCCAGTCACGTCACAGCCAGGGCTTGGGTGAGCAACCACTAATTAAAATGACTATAAAACCCTTTTCAACCTTAAAGACTTGATGTATAAAAGCTGAAATAGTAATAGGGGTATAGTTCCATTTCCACCTACAAGAGATCTTGGCTAGAACTCAAGCTAAATGTGAATGTGATTTGCTTTTCGAGACTGTTGGGATCCAGGAAGCTTCTCGCCACCTTGTATAAAGACATGCCCATCCCAGGGGAAGCAGGGTGCATGGAGGTGAGATGTCACTGGTGAATGATCACAGACCAATTCCACCAAAAACCCTCATGACCTTCTTAACTTGGAATCACTGAGAGAATTTCTAATCTGTACTTTGGAATGACTTGGTGGCATTTACAACTTTAAATGGTTTCCTTCACAAGTCTCATCAAAGTGAAATAACTCAGAGTCAAATGAGAAAAAAGGCCTGACCACTTTTTATGTGATTTTTAAATTACTATTAAAATATGCAAGTGTAGGCACAGAATACAAAGTGGTGGGGGGAAAATCCACCTGAGAAATGTGAACTATTCTCATACTGAGTGTTAAATATTTAAGTGGTCTGGTTTCTCATACTTATTCTAATTCAACACCTTTATACTCTTTGATGCTTTATTGTCTCCTTGCCATGAATTTCATTAGTTCCTATTATTGAATGAATAGATGAATAGGCAGGAAACATAAACAAATAAACCTTTGGAGCTTTACTGAACTCTATCAACAGCTCTATTTCCTTATATTTTAATGCTCAGTGTCAATAGGATTTCTTTTTCTCAGTTTCCTTCTTATTAAACAAGCTCATGTCAAAATAATCCTGCTTTCTACATGGAACAAGTTTTCACCATAGAAGTTCAATTAACAGTGATTCATATGGACCATGACTATCTCTAAATTGCCCGAGCAGAAGGTGGTTTGTGCCAGGTGACTAAGCAAAGCCATAAAAGTGACTGAATTATACAGGGTCACTGGTTGGGAGCAACAGAAGTTCTGACTGGCTACCTTAAGCAAAAAGGGAATGTGCTGGCAGAACATTAAAGAATAGAGAATTGACAAAAAATGTTAGAAAATCAGGCAGGAGCTAAAGGTGGCAGTGACACCAGCGCCCTGCCCTAGACTCCAGCATCCTTCTCTCACTGTCCATCGACACAACTGCCTTCTAGCCTCTCTCATGCACCCCTCGGTCTCTACAGCATTTCCTCCAGATCCGAAGTGCAGAACGGGCATACTCGTTGGCCAGGCATAACTAAGGCACTCTGGCTCCAGCTGCCAGGGGGGCAGGAAGGTGGAATACCCAGCCACTTCCCACTGCAGTGAAGTAGCGGTTGCCTTCAGGGAGGACACAGGTACAAGCTACAGGAAGAGGGCACTTTCTTATGTACTCATGGCTCCCCTTTGTATGGTGCTGCTGGGAAGGTGTCTCTGCTGAGGTCTCGGTCAACTTGCCACTTGCTTTCTGGTTTTCAGTAAGAGCGGGCATGACTTATATCCTCACTCACAGCATCTGGCAGGCCCTTGGCATTTGATGATTCTATAAATTTGTCTTCTATTCTTAGACTGCAAACTTTACGTGCGGTGCTTCCTAATAGTGTTCATACCGACTGTCTAGGGCTGTAGAAAGGATTTTATGAAATAACCTCTGCAAGGCCCCCAGCTCAAATGTTCACGTTGACAACTGGAATTCTGAGGCGGGTGAGGAAACCCAGCTTGACAACCAGTGGTTATTCCTCAGTGTGTAGTGTCTGAGAATTTGGGGATCCCCTAAAGTTTCAGCATGCTCCTCACCAATGTCCTTTGCTAAAAAGTATGAGGGGTGGGGGTAGATAGAAAAGGGGTACTGGGCATGGCTGGAATGTAAAATGAGAGAAGTGACCGTCTAAGGCATCCTCTTGTCATTTCACTCAGAAATTACATGGGATAACTGCAACTGAATGTTTGTGCAATAACCCACCGAACTGACAATCTGATGGGCAGCATAGTCCCATGAACAGAGTAAGAGATGTTCAAAGACTGCTTCCCTAAAGGAGCTTGATAAGTTTTTTTATCTCCTCATATCTCAGTTCTCTGAGAAGTAAAAAGATTTTTCTTGAACACCTAACATAAACCATATACTCACTCTCTATAGGAGGGATGAGGTGCTCAGACTGCAGTCTCAGTTCCTTCTTTGTAGTTACCAATACGGAGAGTGTCTCTCCTTCTGGGGAGAGTGGAAATGTGAATTAGATCCACCTGAAGTCCGTTACAATTCCTTGGGAGAAAGGCTGTGCCCATCTTTCCCTTTGCTAAGACCTGATTTTTGGGAGCTGCCTCCTCGCTGCCCAAGTATATGTTTGTCATGGGTAGATAAGGTCACTTGGGCCAGGGAGGAGGCAGCTCAGGACTTAGCAAAGGGAAATGGTAACTCCCGGAACATGGTGCAATGACTTACCTGTGTTCAGTCTCATGGACACACAACTGTCTAAATTAGGTAACTCAGGAACAGTAACACAGATCCTGCAAAAAAGTTACAGCTAGGTGTTTCCTTGACTCCTCTTCCTCCCCCCGCCCCTTTTCTATTTCAATGGTAGGTTTAAACCTAAACACTTAAGGCAACCTACCTATATGCAAGTGTAGGCACAGAATACAAAGTGGTGGGGGGAAAATCCACCTGAGAAATGTGAACTATTCTCATACTGAGTGTTAAATATTTAAGTGGTCTGGTTTCTCATACTTATTCTAATTCAACACCTTTATACTCTTTGATGCTTTATTGTCTCCTTGCCATGAATTTCATTAGTTCCTATTATTGAATGAATAGATGAATAGGCAGGAAACATAAACAAATAAACCTTTGGAGCTTTACTGAACTCTATCAACAGCTCTATTTCCTTATATTTTAATGCTCAGTGTCAATAGGATTTCTTTTTCTCAGTTTCCTTCTTATTAAACAAGCTCATGTCAAAATAATCCTGCTTTCTACATGGAACAAGTTTTCACCATAGAAGTTCAATTAACAGTGATTCATATGGACCATGACTATCTCTAAATTGCCCGAGCAGAAGGTGGTTTGTGCCAGGTGACTAAGCAAAGCCATAAAAGTGACTGAATTATACAGGGTCACTGGTTGGGAGCAACAGAAGTTCTGACTGGCTACCTTAAGCAAAAAGGGAATGTGCTGGCAGAACATTAAAGAATAGAGAATTGACAAAAAATGTTAGAAAATCAGGCAGGAGCTAAAGGTGGCAGTGACACCAGCGCCCTGCCCTAGACTCCAGCATCCTTCTCTCACTGTCCATCGACACAACTGCCTTCTAGCCTCTCTCATGCACCCCTCGGTCTCTACAGCATTTCCTCCAGATCCGAAGTGCAGAACGGGCATACTCGTTGGCCAGGCATAACTAAGGCACTCTGGCTCCAGCTGCCAGGGGGGCAGGAAGGTGGAATACCCAGCCACTTCCCACTGCAGTGAAGTAGCGGTTGCCTTCAGGGAGGACACAGGTACAAGCTACAGGAAGAGGGCACTTTCTTATGTACTCATGGCTCCCCTTTGTATGGTGCTGCTGGGAAGGTGTCTCTGCTGAGGTCTCGGTCAACTTGCCACTTGCTTTCTGGTTTTCAGTAAGAGGGGGCATGACTTATATCCTCACTCACAGCATCTGGCAGGCCCTTGGCATTTGATGATTCTATAAATTTGTCTTCTATTCTTAGACTGCAAACTTTACGTGCGGTGCTTCCTAATAGTGTTCATACCGACTGTCTAGGGCTGTAGAAAGGATTTTATGAAATAACCTCTGCAAGGCCCCCAGCTCAAATGTTCACATTGACAACTGGAATTCTGAGGCGGGTGAGGAAACCCAGCTTGACAACCAGTGGTTATTCCTCAGTGTGTAGTGTCTGAGAATTTGGGGATCCCCTAAAGTTTCAGCATGCTCCTCACCAATGTCCTTTGCTGAAAAGTATGAGGGGTGGGGGTAGATAGAAAAGGGGTACTGGGCATGGCTGGAATGTAAAATGAGAGAAGTGACCGTCTAAGGCATCCTCTTGTCATTTCACTCAGAAATTACATGGGATAACTGCAACTGAATGTTTGTGCAATAACCCACCGAACTGACAATCTGATGGGCAGCATAGTCCCATGAACAGAGTAAGAGATGTTCAAAGACTGCTTCCCTAAAGGAGCTTGATAAGTTTTTTTATCTCCTCATATCTCAGTTCTCTGAGAAGTAAAAAGATTTTTCTTGAACACCTAACATAAACCATATACTCACTCTCTATAGGAGGGATGAGGTGCTCAGACTGCAGTCTCAGTTCCTTCTTTGTAGTTACCAATACGGAGAGTGTCTCTCCTTCTGGGGAGAGTGGAAATGTGAATTAGATCCACCTGAAGTACATTACAATTCCTTGGGAGAAAGGCTGTGCCCATCTTTCCCTTTGCTAAGACCTGATTTTTGGGAGCTGCCTCCTCGCTGCCCAAGTATATGTTTGTCATGGGTAGATAAGGTCACTTGGGCCAGGGAGGAGGCAGCTCAGGACTTAGCAAAGGGAAATGGTAACTCCCGGAACATGGTGCAATGACTTACCTGTGTTCAGTCTCATGGACACACAACTGTCTAAATTAGGTAACTCAGGAACAGTAACACAGATCCTGCAAAAAAGTTACAGCTAGGTGTTTCCTTGACTCCTCTTCCTCCCCCCCCTTTTCTATTTCGACGGTAGGTTTAAACCTAAACACTTAAGGCAACCTACCTTTCGGAAGAATAGATTCGTTATTTTAATAACCCTCTTACAATGGAACCAAATAACTATCTGTTATGGACCCTTGCAATCCTGCATTCTCCTCTCCTCATATCAGTATCACTACAGTCACCCACTCATTCACCCACCCCCCAAAAAGTGTTAGCAGAAGATGAGGAAAGGGAAGTTTTTCAAGAGAAAAAAAAGTACTAGGCTACTCAAAATACATTTCGTTCACTATTTCTCACCTCTTTCTCATACTATAAAAGCATCCAAAGTGGGGACAAATTTATAATTTTAAATATAAAAGATAAGTCAAAAAGTAGAGGATTCACAGCAGAGGGGGAGGACTCAGAGAAGTCTAGAGCTGGAAAGCAGTCTGGTCATTATTCAAATCCATGCTCACATTTCACAACTGAGAAAACTGAGGCCCGTGCAGGCAGGCGAGCCTATAGTAGCAGCCAGTTAGAGACTGGGCCAGGTCTAGAACCAAGTGAATCTCCTGCCCCACAAGCCAGGAAGTTCTTCAAGACACCAAAATACCAGGTGTATCATTAAAAAAATACACCTGGCCAGTGTGGTTCAATGGTTGAGCATCAAACTATGTGTAGATCAGGAGGTCGCAGTTCAATTCTTGGTCAGGGCATATGCCTGGGTTCTGAGCTCCATCCCCAGTAGGGGGCATGCAAGAGGCAGCTGATCAATGATTCTCTTTCATCATTGATGTTCCTATCTCTCTCTCTCTCCCTACTTACGGCCAAGCTTTTTGTGATATTGTGTTAAATGCTATAAAGAGAACCACAAGATGTTGACCCTCCCCTAGTGGAAGGCAAACTCAAGTGAAAATATAGCAACTCAACCGCTGCATACATACAAGGAATATAGATTTAAAAAACTAAACTATTTTTAATCCATGTGGGAAGCATATTAAATGGTATATTCCAGCTTCATTTTCTGCACCCAGAGATCTAATTAATGATTATGTCTGTGCACACAGAACCAGGGAAAATGAAAATGCCACTGTAGGATTAACACTGAAGCCTCATCACTGTCAAAGTATTAGAATATTATGCCAAGAAACTCTACAACAACTGTGTGTGGTCTTTAGGGAAGGGAGTTGCTGATACCATTTCTAATAAATGGTACATTGGCCATCACATATAAGAGTGTTAAGGACCAACTAGAGACAAAAGGACAAAAGCCTTGGTGAATGTGGAGCATGTGTGTGGAAACATGTGACACCTATTCTCTAGGGATGGCCAATATATTCAAAGGTAACTGGATGCAGCAGGAAATCACCAGAGAGCATCAATGAATAGCTACAGCTGACACTGGGAGGAAAATCATGGCAGCAGTATAAATGTTAAACTCAAGAGGGTTGGTGCAAGTGGTTAGGAAACCAGTGCAGAGGAGTCTAGGCAAGAGAAGAGTAGCCAAATGGGCTTCATTTTGAATGATAAATCCAATCAGTTGAAAGTGATTGCCTAGAACTCAGTGATTGTTGAGAAAGATGCTAAGTCTATGCTGGGAAAGAATTATGATCTGCCACAGAGAAACCTAGTTTGCAGGAAGTCTAGACCATAATGTTACTGGTAAGTGTAGAAAGATGGACTTAACGTGAAAGATGTTTTCTAGAAAGCGGCAACATGGTTTGGCCACCAATCATGCAAGTGTTCTTCCCTTGCTTTGAGAGGTATATAGACTGCTTACTGCAGGGGTCCTCAAACTTTTTAAACAGGGGGCCAGTTCACTGTCCCTCAGACCATTGGAGGGCTGGACTATAGTTTAAAAAAAAACTATGAACAAATTCCTATGCACACTGCACATATCTTATTTTGAAGTAAAAAAACAAAACGGGAACAAATACAATATTTGTATTTGCATGTGGCCCGCGGGCCGTAGTTTGAGGACCCCTGGCTTACTGTAACAGGCAAGCTTGTCTCATGGCAGAAAATAGAGAAAGTGATGAAGTCACCAAATTTAGGGACTTTCCTGATGGTGGAAGAATGGGCAACATCAGTTATGTCCATCCAATCAGATTCTGTGGCTCCCCAGCATAGAGTATCTTCCCATCCTCTAAACCAGCGGTTCTCCACCTGTGGGTCGTGACCCTTTGAGGGTCAAACGACCCTTTTACAGGGGTCACCTAAGACCATCAGAAAACACATATATAATTACATATTGTTTTTGTGATTAATCACTATGCTTTAATTATGTTCAATTTGTAACAATGAAATTGGGGGTCACCACAACATGAGGAACTGTATTAAAGGGTCGCAGCATTAGGAAGGTTGAGAACCACTGCTCTAAACGGAGAAAGCACTTGGAAAAGATCCATAGGCTTTTAAAGAGAAGAGCGTTACTGCAAGCCAGGGGACAGCAGCAAAGTCCTCTGAAGGAGAGAACCAGGAAGTATTGACAGACGTCAGCATTCAGCATGGTCAGCATTTGCTGGTTTTCCTGCTGCAGCCTCAGGGGACTCCTCCTAGGGTCCCCTTTCTGGTGTGTAGCTAAGGGTACCTAGTGGGAAACTTGGGACTCCTTCAGTTCCTTAGTTCTAAGATAGGAGCTGAGTAACTACAGAATTTCTCAAAATCTATAAAACACAAAACAGCAGATTAGAGAGGACAGAAACACTGAAAGCATTAGAAATGCCGGAGAGCAAGGTAAGGTAGGTAAAGGGTATGGGAGGAAAATGCCCTCAGAGATCTTGAAGCTCAGAGATGAAAGAAATGTGGCCAGTATAAGAGCTGCAAAGGCATCAAGGTGCTGCAGGAACAGGTAAGTGGGCGCTGTTGCTACTCATTAGGAGATGATCATGTTTCTGCTTTTGCCAACCTCCTTGGTCTCCCAGGTTCCTTCTTCTAAGATGAAGTCACCCTAGTGCCATGGTCGGCAAACTGCGGCTAGTGAGCCACATGCGGCTCTTTGGCCCCTTGAGTGTGGCTCTTCCTAAGCCTAAGGAGTACCTTAATTAAGTTAATAACAATGTACCTACCTATATAGTTTAAGTTTAAAAAATTTGGCTCTCAAAAGAAATTTCAATTGTTGTTCTGTTGATATTTGGCTCTCTTGACTAATAAGTTTGCCGACCACTGCCCTAGTGCATTTAAACTCAGGCACATTTTAAATAAACACCACAGAAATATGGCTTTGGACAGAAACCAGAGGGGTTGAAATCCCAAGTGGAGCAGACCTCCTTTAGTCCAATGCCAACCACACTGGGACTAAATGAGCTCTATGAGCAAATCATTGCTAAAGATAAGAAGATTGACGAAACCAAGTCTTTGGCCTGAAAGAGTTTGTCAGAAGCTCATGAGCAGGTTGTGTCTGACAGAGAAAAGACTACAAACAGAACAGGTCTGGCTTCTAAACCTTTGATCAGAGACGTGTTATACAGCTCAGGGAACATGTACCCACAATCATAGTCAAGTAATTCTTGAATTTCTTAATTGTCCGTAGGAAAAAGAGGGTGCTAATGCAGCTTCTAAAGGATTGGCACATGCAACAAACATACAGAACATAAACAAACTGAGGACTGTCTTCCTTCTTTGAAACACTGGGACCAAATATAGTACCTGGTACAAATCAGATGCTTAAAGCAATTGAAGACACAAATGAAACCAACAGTTCCCACCATAGGACTGCTCAGGTCCAATAGGTAAGATGGGCTGGTAAACAAATAATTAAGGGGATGCTTCAAACTCTGACACCCCAAATTCTCTTCTCTATTTAATTCACCAAAACTGGCCCTTAAATTATTTAGCCTATCCTAATTACCTCCCCAGAGAATTATCTCCAAAGCAGTTAGTTGGTAATGGCCTGAGGACAAACCCCAAGCTAACTCCAGGAAGTGGGAGAGACACAAAGGTTTCTTCACAACTTCAGGATTTCAGTTACAGTGAGAGAGAAGGGGCTAAAATGATCTCATGAAGGTTACTGTTGAACCCAAAGGGGCACATGGAATTTCATAATTATAGGTGGGGAGGGTTGGGGGGCAGGAGGGAGGGGGGTAAGAGATCAACCGAAGGACTTGTATGCATGCATATGAGCATAACCAATGGACATAAGACACTGGGGGGTAGGGGAAGCCGGGGTATTGTCAAGGGCGGGGAAAAAAAGGACACATATGTAATACCCTTTGTAATGCTTTAAGCAATAAAAAAAATAAAATAAAATAAAAAAAAAATAAATAAAATGATCTCATGAAGGTTACTGTTGAACCCAAAGGGGCACATGGAATTTCATAATTATAGGTTGCCACTGGCAGCTTATCAGAAAATGTCCTTAACAACATAAAACTCTAGATGCATAGCATATAGAGGATATTTAAATATCTGAATGGAGACAATTAGGTTCTTTCCAACACAAAATGATGATTTTTTTAATGCTGCTAAGGTAGACAGGGAAATCCTGAGAGACAAGATGCCAGCAAGAGGTCCCAGGGGAGCTGCCAAGCTAGACCCGGTGAGATAATGATGCCAAAAGCCACAGTCAAACCCAAACATTGCTTTTTAGCAAGATTGGATTGCAAAAAACAAGGGGGAAAAAAGAGGCCAGAATAAGATGATTGAGTGGGTAGGACTAGAAATCTGGCCCCAGGGACTAGTCTGTGAGCAAAAGAAAACAAATAGGCAAAACCTAGGTCTGAGTCATGCGTGGGTGCAGAGAACGAGGGTGAGGAGGGACATGATGAAGACAGTCAAGTTCAGGAAAGCAGAGCCTTGTGGGCGGCGGGGCTGAGGGGACCAGGGAAGCGGCTGCCAAAGGCACCTTGAATGGGGGCCCGAGTCCAACACTGAGGCCTGTCCTGCCACTGTCCTCTCCCCCCGGCACACACCAATTGAACAGCTTTTTCAGATAAATCCATCTGTGTGTCTGGCTTGCAGGGAGCCCGCTCTCATGGTTATGGGGATGGACAGCAGCAGCATTTTCCAGGTAAGTGATAGGAAAACAGCCACTTAGAATTCCATCATTTTGGGTAAGGTAACAAGCCAGCTTGAGTCTGTTGCGGCACAGCGTGGTGGATCGAAGGTGGCCCTCAATCCCTTGTCATCACCCCTGTCCTGCGGTATAATAAAAAATACATTGTGCCTTTGTCCCCAGGTCTGGTTCCTGGTACAGAGCTTCAAAAACCCTTGTTATTTCCTGGGTGACAGGAGTATCTTTTGTTTTTCATAATGAACCCCTCTGACTACACCTGAGTTTATATTACCAAGGTGACAGACACAAGGTGGGCCCTTGGGAGGGGCCGGCCACACCTGTGATTACAGGGTTAGCACTCTCAGCCCCAGCCTCTAGTTGGACCTCCAGTGGCCAGTGGTTTAACCAATCATGCCTAGGCAACGAAGCCTCGATGAATACTCTTGAACAGTGGTTCTCAACCTTCCTAATGCCGCGACCCTTTAATACGGTTCCTCATGTTGTGGTGACCCCCAATTTCATTGTTATAAATTGAACATAATTAAAGCATAGTGATTAATCACAAAAACAAAATGTAATTATATATGTGTTTTCCAGTGGTCTTAGGCGACCCCTGTGAAAGGGTCGTTCGACCCCCAAAGGGGTCTCGACCCACAGGTCAAGAACGGCTGCTCTTGAACAATGAGGTCTGGGGAGATTCCTGGTTGAACACACTGATGTCCCAAGAGGGTGCTGCCTCCCAAATCCAAGGGGACAGAGGCTTCTGCATTCGGGACCCTCCCAGGCACTAGCCCCATGTCCCTCTTCCTCTGGATGTCATTTCTAGTCTTTATAATAAACTGGAATCCTACAAATTGCACTTCCCTGACTTCCGTGCGCCATCCTTGTGAATTATTAAACCTGAGGTGGGGTTGAGGGAAATCCTAAATATGCATCCGGCTGGGCAGAAGTGTGGATAACATGAGACTACTCCACTGTGGCTGGTGTCTGTAGGGGGGGACCTAGCCCTTAATCTATGGGGTCTGTGCTAACTCCGGGTAGTAAGCATCAGAATTTAACTGTATTGTAGGATACCCAGTGGTTATTGGAGAATAATGCTGGAAAAACACAGTAGAGCCCCATCAAGAGGTGGAGTTTATTTGTCCCCCTTTAAATCTGGGGTGGCCCCATGATGGCTTAACTCAGATGTCGGCAAACTCATTAGTCAACAGAGCCAAATATCAACAGGATAACGATTGAAATTTCTTTTGAGAGCCAAAGTTTTTAAACTTAAACTATATAGGTAAGTACATTGTTATTAACTTAATTAGGGTACTCCTAAGGCTTAGGAAGAGCCACACTCAAGGGGCCAAAGAGCCGCATGTGGCTCACGAGCCGCAGTTTGCCGACCACTGGCTTTACTGAAGGAAGCCATTCTGCTGCTCTGTCCCCTCCAGGGCTAACAGGGAGCAGGAGCAGATGCACAGACACTTTGTGGGATCCGGGGGAGAACAGATAGGCTTTTTCTACTTCCTACCAACAGAACCTCCTGTTTCTGAGTGTCCCTCAACTAATTACCTACCATCCATCAATAAGCTGCAAACCTCACAGACTGTTCCGGCGCTGGCGCTTCTGTTCATAATGGAATGTTTATTTAATTAAGCCTCTTCATCAGAGACTCCGAAGGCACACGGGTATTTAATGTTTTTAAACATCCAACAATTGGGCTTGACAGCAAAAAATCAACACAATCATGTGTTATCACATTGCCAGGAACACAACAAGATGTGTGAGCAATGCTTCCTAAAAGTGAATATTTCTAGTGCATATTGAGCAATCATTTAGGTTGAGAACAGAAATGAAAACATGGGCACAATATAACTATTTACAAATTGTATTGATGGGCACTGGCCAATGATAATATCAAGTTTGATTAAACACATAAATCAACTATATTTATGAAATCAAGCTACTTTGAACTTGACTGTCATAGTTTATAACATTCGTTTTAGTCTTAAATAACTCTAAGCCTTTAATCCTACTCTACCCAGCCAAATAAATACTCTGTAATAAGACACAAGTTTGTTTGTTTTTAAGTCCTGCTTGCTTTTTTTTTTTTTAACAGGCAAAACTGGAAACAGCCTGGATGTCCTTCAATGGTTGAATGGTTAATCAAACTGTGCTACTACATTCACACTGTGGGCTACTACTCAGCAAGAAAAAGGAATGAACTCTTGATACTTGAGTGCATGAATAAATCATGAGGCAATTGTGCCAGGGGAAAAAAAAGACTATCCTAAAAGATTACATATTGTATGACTCCATTCTTGGAGTGACAGATTATAAAAACTAAACAGGATTCATAGTTGTCAGAGGTCAGATATGAGAGGGAGGGGGCGTGGCTATAAAAGGACAACTCAAAGAGCCTTGTGTACCTGACAGTATCAATATCCATAACCTGGTTATTATACCTGGCTGTGATATCATACCTGGTTGTTGTGATATTGTACTATAGTTTTGTAAGATGTTACCATAAGGGGTGTGGGGGACAAGATAAAGGGAAATACAGGATCTCTTTGTATTATTTCTTACAATTGTATGTGAATCTACAATTACCTTAAAATTAAAAGTTTAATTAAAAAAAATAAATTCCTGGTTAACTGTGTCCTGTACTAGAACTCTGCTGAACCTTTGAGCGAATACTACTTTTTCATTACCTCCCATTTAAAAATCATTAATAGGTTCTACTAGAAAATATTGTTGTTTCCCAAAGTCATGAAACTCAGCTGAAGAATTATTACTTGTTTTCAAATCAGAGCTGAAGAAAAAAATTAAACAATTAAATATTGAAATGTATTCAGGCTGTACTTAGGCAACATAAATCTCATAATTTAAAAATTAAAGACAAAGATTTAGTGTAGTAAACAAAATGCTCCTTTACATACTAATTTCAGAATAAAGATAACAATGCTTACATTTTTTTAGTAATACTGCTATTTCCCCCCACCATCCCCAAGGTGGCTTAATAGGTCAGTGACTTTCTTTCCAAAGTGTTCTTTATCCTATTTTTGTCTCTTTCCCTATCTTTTTAAATCTTAAATCACATTTTCAAGACCTTCACCTGGGAAGGCCCTAGAGTTCATGACAGAAAAGAGTCTCTTTAAACAGAAAAATGCAAAAAGCATGGAATATTTTAATAAGACAATTTTAATGCTGCTCTTTTAACTTGAGGACTTCTTAATAAAACCTAAAAAAAAAAAGAATTTTGCTTTTTCTCTCTCAAGTAATGCATGATCCACACATGCACCCCCAGCCTCATGCCTTCCCTGCACCCAGTCATGGGATGGGCTGAAGCTGAGAGACAAGATGAGAGATGATGGGGCATGGTGTCAGGGGTAGGGTCTTAAATGGAATCATGTGGGGGATCGTTTTGTACATTAGTCATTTTAAAGGCAAGCAAGCAAGGGCTGTGTTTTCCTTCTTCATTCAGCTGCATCAGACCAGCCAGGACAAATGTCCTCCCAATCAAACAGCCTTATGGACTTAGCTCTGTACTGTCACTTGGCTACAGTGGGTCCCTTCCAACGCCCCCATTTCAAGATTGCCCCGTACTTTCTATTTCCTTACTAAGAACTGCCTAAATAGCACCCTCCCCAAGAGCCTGATGCAGTGAGAGGTATCAGCTAACCAAATGCACAATGAGACCAAGACGCTCCTGATGCCCCAGGACCAGCCGTGGGACGTAAAGCCACCTTCAGGTCTCCTTTGTAGACAGTGAGTACCACCCCTCACCAAAGCTGTATGAGCGGGGAACCCACCTGAAAGCATGGGACAACTATGAGGAGTCACAGCCACTCTAGCTGGACACCTTCCTGAGCTCTGGAGCTGGTGGCTGGAAGTTCCTGTGGCAGTAAGTGTAGTCCACACCACCACTCAGGGGCTTTCTCCGTCAGCTGACGGCGCTGCCAGGGGCCATGGCCACGTCACTGCACAGTGGTCTCTCCCCAGCACACACCTGCCACAAATATCTAGGAAATGCAGACTAAGGAACATGTAGGGAAAGTGAGGACTTCCGTCTCTAAAAGAGAACCTAAGAGGAAGAAGGATTCTCACCCCACTCCTCTCAGGAAGGTACGTAAGAAGTAAATGGACCCTATTTGTTCACTGTGCGTGTTAGAAGACTGCCTATTACCCCGGAAAGGGGGATGGAGCTGGGGCCTGGAATGCTGGGCAAGGTAAGGAGCAACCCACCAGCAGATGCTCAGCACCCAAATGTGATGTGTAAAACGGGTGATTTCGCATCTTTACAGCATGACGGAGGAAGCATACGGCGCGCAATGATCACCCGGCCAGGTTACCGCCGTCAGGAAAAGCTGGGTTCCGCGCCTGGTGGGTAGCTCAACCCCCGGGATGGCTCCCTCGGAAGCCAGGCAACACCCGCTTTCCCCAGGTATGAAGAATGGCAGCCCTGGGCGCCAGCAAGGACTTCCTCCCAGGATACCTGGAAGGAAAGGTCAGAGCACTAATTCTGTTACGAGCAGTTGGGAGTCTCAAGGGAGTTGACATAATTTATATTGTTGACTAGTAAGAAGAGAACCTTTGAAAATGATTATCATTAAAAATCTTTGGAAAATGTCAACTGGTGTCTCTCCATTACAGAATACAGCCTCATTCTTGTTCCTCATTGCTGTCACCTTCTCTTTTCACATCAATGTGTCTGACTTTTGGCCTTTACTTAGTATTGGATAAGGGCCCGGAGGTGGGAGGGTGAGGTAAAAAGCCTCGGTCTGAATTCAGTCCTTAATTTCCAACATCTGTGTCACTGAACTGTTCCAGACACTTTTATGTAAACTGGAAAAGAAAAAGATTTCTTTCTATAGTGAAAGTTATTAAAGAAAGATAAAACAATTTATTATTCAAACATAATACAAAAGGAAATTACTTTGTATTTCTGGAGCTACAATAATAGCCAGTTACTGCAAATGCTTTTCTATTTTAAAGAAATCAGCAATGAATTGCTTAAAACCTCAGGTAAACTGTTTATAGATAAAATTCTATTTCAAATGCTGGGGACACACGGCTCTTTAGAAGCATCCTAGGGTGATTTTTCTTGTACGGTTCAGAATCCTATTGCAAAGCCCTTAATGTAAATATAGATTTTCAGGTAATAAATCTTTACCCAGAACCACAGGCTCATTTGTTGCCATGCTTTCCTGTGTATTGAGCTTATTATTAAGAAAAAAGCTTTGATTAAGCCTATCCTGGCCTGTAGTGGTTTGCTGCCAACAGTACAAGCAGGTTAAATTGATGCGATCCCTTGGAGTTGATTCAATGAAAAATGCAGCTGCAGACACAGTGACACTTTGATAACGAATATCGAAAGCTCACACAGAGTAAACAACATAATACAGCCAAGGAGACTGTCCTGGCAACGAGAGTAAGTGCCCGTGACTGTCACTGGACAGCCTGTGAGAGGACTCAGTTCCAGCTCGGGCTGCAGGAGACCTCAGAGCACGTGTCGCCTAGCCTCTGCCTCAGACCTGAATTAGGGCGCCAGCAGCAGTTTGAGGGGAAGTTTCAGTGGGTGATATAGACTGTGGCTCTGTGTATTCTGCCACTTATGGATATTTCGGTGTCGTTACAGTCATTACCCAAAGTAAACAAGCTCTGGCCAATTTGGGGATAAGGTCAGTCCTTGAAAAGACCAAGGACAAGGGGCATCTATTATGGAGTCAAGAAGAGGGCATGTCCATTTCCATGTTTTCCATCTGAAGCTTCTGCATATTTCTCAGAGTTCTGAGGGCTATTGAGGTCTCAGCAAAGAGACACCATCCTCACTTCACATAAGGCGCTTGTGAAAAGTTCTGTGCAGGTCAAATTTTTGAAGATCTCATTGCTTAAAATCCAGAATTGGGACTGTTCTTTAAAGGAATCCTGTTATTAATCTTTCAGCTTTGTAAACACTTTCTAATCACAAAAACAAAAGGTGACTCCTAATTAACCTGATTCTAAGGCTGATTTTTGTCACACCAGGTGTCCAAAGTGCCAGCCACACCTTCAGTACGATCGTATGTCATGCATGATTCTGGCCTGTGCTGAGGCTTCCCATTAACACATGCGGGAACCGAGGCCGAGACCATCTGAGAGGCAAGTGCTCATAGAGAAATACAGAATAGCTTCCCAGTCCACACCCAGAGTTTAAAACCGTATTTCATGATTTCTACCAATTGCATTAAAACTCATTTTTTTCCATGACAGTTCTTCTTTCTTCATTCCACACTTTAAGCTGTTGAATACTGAAATTTTAAACCCAGAAAACTGATGTTATAATTTTTAAAAATTAGTCCTAAGCGGTGCATTTTAAGATCTAGAAGGAAATCATGTTTATCATTTCAAAGATGAGAGACTTACAAGTAAGTTGCCCTTAGTCACATAGTTAATGAGAAACCTCTAGAAAATGTGATTTTTGTCATTTCATTCCATTTTTCCCCCTACATTTTGATTTTTACCTCCAATTCAAGATTCTTAGGAAGTGTACAGAATGAACAAAAAGATACGCTAGGACCCTGCGTGTTATCCTGAGTAGGATTCAGAACTGAGAAATCTGCAGCTTATAACACACATGGTGATACCCCTGCATTTATGAAGCCATAGACCAGTGGTTCTCAACCTTCTGGCCCTTTAAATACAGTTCCTCATGTTGTGACCCAACTATAAAATTATTTTTGTTGCTACTTCATAACTGTAATGTTGCTACTGTTATGAATCATAATGTAAATATCTG
>NW_005357962.1:1203988-1227429 GCF_000412655.1 Myotis brandtii | reverse complement strand
TCGCCGCCATCTTGCTTCTTCCATAATGTAAATATCTGATATGCAGGATGGTCTTAGGCGACCCCTGTGAAAGGGTCGTTCGACCACCAAGGGGGTCGCGACCCACAGGTTGAGAACCGCTGCCATAGACCAAGATTCCCAGAGAATCTGTGACAAGAGGAAAGCAATTTTACTAAAGAGAAGTGGGAACATTTAATGAGATTCAAGAACGCTAAAAGGGAAGTACATGTGTGACACACGATGACTTCAGGAGCCTTCAGATAACCTGGATTTTAATCTGGCTCCAAGTCATACTAGCTGTGTGGCCTTGGGCAAGTACATGTACTAGTAACCTGAGTTCATTTCCCAGCCCGAGAGACTCCTTTTAACCAGAGTGGGCAAATATCCATAATTTATGCCAATTATTATTATTACTATCATTCTGGCTACAGATGAATGAATGAGACATTCAAACCACAGTAGAGGCAACTTTAGCTTAAGAGATGGACTGATTCCAACTCTGCCGAAAGCTTACTCCAATTTGGCTAGTGACTACCTGACTCAGACACTGTCCATCTCAAAGAGTTCCACTATGATGCCTAGAGAATTGAAAGTGGTAACAGAAGCAGAGAGACACATCATAATGTAAAGCATTGGCCCAGCCCTATGTAAGCAGTGAGTCCATGATGTTGTTGACTATTATCTTTAATACAATGCAGTACCATATTTTTCCATGTATAAGACACCCCTCCCACTTTTCCAACCCCAAATTAAGAAATCAATATTTTAAACACAAAACAGAACACATTTTTATTTAGTAATTATCGCAGGTAATGTCTACATACCAGTACTACGATATTATGCAGCATATCACTTTATTCAGCCTCTGTTGCATCACTGCTCTCTTCTTCATCACTATTAGTTCCAGACATATCAATTTCTTCAACTTGTACTATATTACTGCTGTCTTCTGAGTCACTGACTATATATGTGAGATCATCCTCATTAACTGGTGACATTTTCTGAGCTAACTTTGTTCATGTTCTCATGGCCAACCCTTCTCTCATGAAACTGAAGCACCATTTTGCCTTTCCTGTAAAATCAACAATGTTCATTTCACTTGCAAACATTCTTGCCTGTCATTGAATAAGCTTAGTTGACACACATAAGCCACTCTGGCGCTGCTCCATAATCCAAGTCTTAAGCCTCTGCTCCAAGTGTGCCCATTTTGCTGGTTTTCCTCTTAAGGCCTTCTTCTTTTTTTGGCATCTTAAGGAGTTGTTCTTCCTGTTTTCTCCACTGTCTAATCATACACTCAGTGGGAGGCGGTCCAAATTGACTCTCTGCAGCTCTATTTCCATGCTTTTTTGCACAGCTGATTACATTCAGTTTGAATTTTGCAGAGTAAGACAATTGCTTATCGGTATTTAGTATCTTTTTATTTTTTGACATCTCTATGGGCTCAGAACGCTCCGGTCCCTGTTGCATCTGCACATTCTCCACCTCCACCTCCAATTACAGCATCAGCTGATGTCAGTAACAATAGGCTCGTGATTGGAGGAAGCCTGTTTGACAAGGTATGGGCACCTACGCACCCTCATGGCTCCCTCCTCGGCTGACTTCCATGTATAAGACTCCCCTTGATTTTCAGTCAAACGATTTTAGAAAACAATAGTGTCTTATACATGGAAAAATATGGTGTATAGTAGATCACGGTTTCTCAACCTTGTCACTATTGACACTTTGGGATGGGTCATTTTTTGTTGTGGAGAGCTACCTGTGCACTGCAGAATGATTAGCAGCATCCCTGACCTCTACCCACTAGATTCCAGTAACATCCTGCCCAAAGTTTTTAACAACTAAACACATCTCCAGACATTGCAAAATGTCCCCTGGAGTGATGAGAGCAAATAGATCCCAGTTAAGATTTATATTTCCAGACTAAAGCACTGTAGTGGGAATGGGTATTGGTAACACAAAGAAGATGAAGATACAATCCCAGTCCTTGAAAAGTTCTCAATAGAGTGAGAGAGTCTGACATGAATACGTGACATTATGAGTGGGCAATGTAGTCCAGTCCACTCCAGGCAGAGAGACCACAAATGAAGGCTCAGAACTAGATCCTCTTAAAAGCAGTCATCAACCCACTGGGCTGCCCTGCTGTCCAATGCTCCCATGAGTGAGAAGGCAGGAGTAAACTCCCACCACCTCCCACCTTCTCCTGGAATGATGCTGTTACTATATAGGCCAAACAGTATATCCTTGTGTGGCACATGTTGGTGTTCACTAATGGAGTCGAACTGCCCATCTGTGTAGGTGATCCAGTAGATTATGCAACAACACAGTGTGCCTTGAGAGTTGACAGTCCGCCAGTGTAGACAGGTCTACAATGAGAGTCACTGGTGCCTTTCCCCCTTCCCCATTCCCATCTAGCCTGGCTAAGTCACAGGAAACCTCATGGCTATGAAATAGAGCACTGGTTATCAATGCAATATAGATGAAGTGTGATATAAGAGAAGTGTGGCTGTGTTTGCCACTATAGGAAAATAGAAAAGCTGAGTCAGAATCTCTTCAATGCTGGCAAGTTGATACTTCTCAGCAACACTGACGTTTTTGAGCTAGTGGTGGAGATGGGGGTGGGGACCTAGGGGTGGTGCTGAGTTAGCCTTGATGTTCTGTTGGTGAAGAGGCTGCTTGACTGAGGGAGAAGGATATGGTGGAAAACAATGGACCAGCAAACCTAAACTCCAGGAAATCTAAGTTCCAGCTTCTCATAAAGGTAAGCTTGTGAGTGGATATCCCACAGATGTCCTTTTTCTGATAACTGGCTTTGAGAACTGGGCAACTTTCCCTCCAAGGACCTTCAATAACTCAACTTTTGTTAATGAAGGTATAATTAACATATGGTAAGATGCACACATCTTTGGTGCAACTAAACACATCAATGTAACCATGCAAAACAAGACACAGAACATTTCCAACACTCCAGAAAGTCCCCTTGTGCCCTTTGAGTCCACTCTCCTCCCTACCACCCAGCAATTACTATCTAATGCCTTTCCCCGTGCATTAGTTTTACAAGTGCTTGGATGTCATATAAATGGAATCAGAGAGAATGTGCTCTATTGTGTCATGCTTCTTCCATTTTGTTACTGGTATGTGGAGGTCGCTCCTTCTACTGCTGAGCATTCCACGTCTGAGTACACCACAGCTTGTTTATCTAATCTCCTATTGGTGGGCATCTGGGTTGGGTCCAGTTCTCAGCTATTATGAATAAGGCTGTTAGTAACATTATCGTACATGTCTTTTTGTAAACGTGTCTTCATTTCTTTTGAATTGCTTCATCTTCAAGATGGCAGATTGCCCATGACTGTGAGCTTTTGATACAGACACCTTGGGTGAAGGGAGGAGACAACAGCAAATGCAAGACTGTCCCATCTTGTTTCCACCGGAACTGCTCCTCCATCTGTGTTACAGATCAGGCATTTGTGTCAGATGTCATTTGAAGGAAGGGTTTCACACAATATTTGCAATCCACCTAATAGATCATCTCTATGTCCCCTTTGGCCCCAAGAATATATGATGCTTTAACAGTTTCAAGGAAATTATTTCATAGTTTCTATCTAAATTATGTCCTCTAAGTTTTCTGGGAAAATCTCCTACTAAATTCTTCTAATGAATCTTGCGTTGCATGGAAAGTACAAAACAAATCCATCAGCAAGACCTACACAATTGCTCTCCAAGTTGGTCAGGATACTTTTCAAGGACTACCTCCAGTACTTCCACTTCCCCCACTGCTCCAATCAAAGAAATTGATTGTCCTCACAAAACAAAAAACAGGCAACACCCATCTCTGCACTTTTGCCCAAGCTATTTCTGCTACCAGAATATTCTTGCTCACTTCACCTGCCAATGTACCATCCTTTGCTTTTCAACCAGATTGAAATGTAACCCTTCTAGAAACCTTCCTAATAAGCACATTGGGATAATCCTGCATGTCCATGAGAACACACATGACACCCATGTGTGCAGAATCACAGTTACCAGTGCATGTATCTCTATCCTCACTTATAAATCACAAGAGCCCGAAACAAGTCCATCTTCCCCTCTCTGTCTCTCCCTGTCCTTTGATTCATGTACAGCACCAAGAATAGTTCTTGCTCACAGAAGGCTAAAATCAATACTGGCTGAATTAGATTTGTGAGTATGGATGACTGTTATTTTCCTAAATCTTTAAACTAAGTGAAAATTCAGGCTGTTCACAGAAAGGGCAAAACTGGAAAGGACATCTGTGGGATATTCACTCACAAGCTTACCTCTCTCAATAACCTTTCAAGCGCATGGTCAATTCTGTAAATCGCTCCTCCCACAAAACTACCACTGGCACAAGTGGCTCATGGAAAACTATTGCTGATTTTCTTTTAGGACAATTGTGGTGTGGTTTCCTGTCAAGGCCAATAATGTCTAACAAAAGAACGCTCCCTCAGTGATTGCAGTGCTAGTTTTTGCCAATGGTCAACCAGTCTCCGGAACTGTGCTGGAAAGCTCACTCTGACTCCTATCCAGTTATCGCTCAGCCCCGATGTTTCCTTCTCTAGTTTCCGAGGCTGTTCCTTCCCTTCCTTTTTATATCTATTCAGTAAAATTGAAAGCAAGGCATCTGTATTCTTCAAATCACCCCCCAATCAATCTCATTTTAGGATTATTTTGCATCAACCATGTATCCTCCAACTTTTTTTAAAAATATATATTTTTATTGATTTTTCACAGAGAGGAAGGAAGAGGGATAGAGAGTTAGAAACATCGATCAGCTGCCTCCTGCATGCCTCCTACTGGGATGTGCCCGCAACCAAGGTACATGCCCTTGGCTGGAATCGAACCTGGGACCTTTCAGTCCGCAGGCCGACGCTCTATACACTGAGCCAAACCGATTAGGGCGTATCCTCCAACTTTAATGTGTCCTGAAAAACCTTCCAATATAACAGGAAAATAGAGAATATCCATCCAGAAAACATGCAATGAAGCATAGAATGGATTAATGTCTTTTGGAAGATTCTGTTGAAACCTATGCCAAATAATAAAATTTGGAGGAGTAACCTTTAAAGAAGCATTCTGATCATCAATTTCCCCACCAAATAACTTTACACACTAAAACCACTCCTATTTTTTTTATCACTTTGAATTAAAGTACTAAAAAGTATAACATTTTCTTGCATTGCTAAATAAATGATGTTAAATATATATATACATATATAATGTTTATAATTTAAAATCTATATAATATATAATTTCAAATATATATAATAGATATAATTTTATCTCAATGTCTCATGATCTTTACTAGGAAATCCACCACGTGCTGGCCTGTCACACAAAGAATACCTCCAGGTGACTTAGGTGTGGTGGTGTCCAGGGCTGCTGACCCTGTCCTGGCCCCAGAAGATGTTTTTGAATGGGGTCCACTGTCCTGCTCACAGGCCAGCAGGTGCCACTTCTCGTCACTGCCTGCAGCAGGACTATCTTGCCATCTACTCAGACAGCCAGGTGCAGTCAGATGGTGTCCAAAAGGAAAGTAAATCACTTTCCCAGGACACACAGGGTGCCTGTTCTGCGAGTAAGAGCACGAATAGTCATGCCTGTGTAATTCAAAGGGAGGTAGATGGAAAAGAAATAAACCACAGAGGAGAGGCTTGTTGATCAGAAATAGCTTGGGCAAAAGATTCAGGCAGGAGACTTTTTAACTTCACTCAAACTCAAATCTATAGGGTGAAGTGAGCAAGAATATTCTGGTAGCAGAAATAGCTTGGGCAAAAGATTCAGGCAGGAGACTTTTTAACTTCACTCAAACTCAAATCTATAGGGTTCCCCCATTACAGCCTTTGGGAAAAGTTGCTGTTCTCCAAAGGCTGTAGAAGGCCTATTGTTAAAGGTGGGCTGTGAGGGAGGAGCCCAGCACTCATAACAAGGATATTACTATATACACAAAAGGACCAGCAACAGAAGTAGCCAGCATTTCAGAAATGCCGAGGATGGAAGTGCTGTATTTTCATGTCCACTTTTGATCACTGGGAGACACAGACAAAACTCTCTACCATTAGCTGATCCATCTTGTTAGCGGGTTAAATGCAGTTATGGGGGGTTATTGCCGGTTCCTATCAGTCACTGGACAGAGGAAGCAGAGTGCCTGACACTGCAGGACAATGAGGCATTTGCCCACCCACCACCCAGCAGCCACCACAGTCCTTTTCAAGGAGACATCAGATTACATCACTCCCCTGATAAGATGTTTCCCACAACTTCCCAGAGCAGCCATGGTTAAATGCAGACTTTGTACCATGACCCTGAAACAAAACCCCCATGTCAGAACCACCCACCCCTCTTCCCCCTCTTCATGTGTGCTCCAAGGTTCCTGGCATTTCTGCTCCCCAACATCCCAAGTGTGTTCTGACCCAGGCCTGGGCACTGGCTCTTCCTTCTGTTTGAGGTATGTTGCTCCCAGATCTCTGAAGGGCTGCCTGCATTTCAAACCAAATGCCAGTCTTCCGTGAGGCCTTTCTTAACCACCCTGAACATGGTCATGTAACCATGCTGTCCTACATTATATTCTTAATGGCACCTATTAATGCCATTGTACTCTTAATGGTGCCTGAAAGTATCTCAGTGGCATTTACTGTCTCCACCTGATATAGTGTTTCTCAACTGGGGGTGATTTTGCCACCACCCCCAGGGGACATTTGGCAATGTCTAAAGACATTTTCAGTGGTCTAAAATGGGAGAGGAATGAGGAATAACTATTGGCACCCATAGGTAGAAATAGAGCCAATGATGCTGTTAAACATTCTACAGTGCACAGAACAATCCCCACATCCGAGAATTATCAAGCCAAAAATGTCAACAGCGCTGTGGTTGAGATGCCCTGGAATGGAACGTAAGCTCCTTAGGTCCAACGCTGCTCCGCTGCTGCTGTATCCCTGAGCCTTTAGCACCCCTGACACCCAGCAGACACTCAACCAATATTTGCTAACGGACTAATCTCTTGATTCTGAGTTTCAATGATGCGGACTGTCTGGCATCATCACTAGGTCATGTTATATCAATAGTTGTATTTAATTTGTAGCACAGATGTGTGTATAATATTCATATACACTTAGGTTTCTGTATAGCCACATCAGATATGATTATAAGTGCAGTGCGCCACCTTGTATTATTGGTTATTCTAAAACAATCATTTGGATGACATTACAAATGCAAGAGTTAAAAGACTCCTATTAGGTAAGTAGAGCCTTGACAGGCATACAGAGCTGAGGTTTGCATCTGAGAACCTAGTATCCTAACTGGGAAAACTAGGTAAAGAGTGACCCTAATAAAATGGTGAACTACCCTGGTTGGTGTGGCTCAGTTGGTTGGATGTTGTCCTATGCACCAAAAGTTTGCTGGTTCAATTCCTGGTCAGGGTACATGCCTGGGTTGCAGGCTCAATCCCAGATCCCAGGTAGGGGGTGTGCAGGAGGCAGCTGATCAATGTTCGGCTCTTACATCAATGTGTCTCTTTCCCTCTCCCTTCTTCTCTCTCTAAATATATATATATAAAATTTTTTTTAATGGTGAACCAACAGGGATTATTGCAGTCTGGCACATGGGCTTGCTGATACTAAGTATGGCAGATTTATGTCATGTTAACCTATCTAAGCTGGTGTGTTTCCCTGGGCACTGGCTCTTCCTTCTGTTTGAGGTATGTTGCTCCCAGATCTCTGAAGGGCTGCCTGCATTTCAAACCAAATGCCAGTCTTCCGTGAGGCCTTTCTTAACCACCCTGAACATGGTCATGTAACCATGCTGTCCTACATTATATTCTTAATGGCACCTATTAATGCCATTGTACTCTTAATGGTGCCTGAAAGTATCTCAGTGGCATTTACTGTCTCCACCTGATATAGTGTTTCTCAACTGGGGGTGATTTTGCCACCACCCCCAGGGGACATTTGGCAATGTCTAAAGACATTTTCGGTGGTCTAAAATGGGAGAGGAATGAGGAATAACTATTGGCACCCATAGGTAGAAATAGAGCCAATGATGCTGTTAAACATTCTACAGTGCACAGAACAATCCCCACATCCGAGAATTATCAAGCCAAAAATGTCAACAGCGCTGTGGTTGAGATGCCCTGGAATGGAACGTAAGCTCCTTAGGTCCAACGCTGCTCCGCTGCTGCTGTATCCCTGAGCCTTTAGCACCCCTGACACCCAGCAGACACTCAACCAATATTTGCTAACGGACTAATCTCTTGATTCTGAGTTTCAATGATGCGGACTGTCTGGCATCATCACTAGGTCATGTTATATCAATAGTTGTATTTAATTTGTAGCACAGATGTGTGTATAATATTCATATACACTTAGGTTTCTGTATAGCCACATCAGATATGATTATAAGTGCAGTGCGCCACCTTGTATTATTGGTTATTCTAAAACAATCATTTGGATGACATTACAAATGCAAGAGTTAAAAGACTCCTATTAGGTAAGTAGAGCCTTGACAGGCATACAGAGCTGAGGTTTGCATCTGAGAACCTAGTATCCTAACTGGGAAAACTAGGTAAAGAGTGACCCTAATAAAATGGTGAACTACCCTGGTTGGTGTGGCTCAGTTGGTTGGATGTTGTCCTATGCACCAAAAGTTTGCTGGTTCAATTCCTGGTCAGGGTACATGCCTGGGTTGCAGGCTCAATCCCAGATCCCAGGTAGGGGGTGTGCAGGAGGCAGCTGATCAATGTTCGGCTCTTACATCAATGTGTCTCTTTCCCTCTCCCTTCTTCTCTCTCTAAATATATATATATAAAATTTTTTTTAATGGTGAACCAACAGGGATTATTGCAGTCTGGCACATGGGCTTGCTGATACTAAGTATGGCAGATTTATGTCATGTTAACCTGGAACTGTGTTTCCCAAGCTCCCTCTCCCGCACAGTCCTGGGTTAGCATGGACCACACAGGCATGCTGTGTGAGCTTGGAAAGAAGGCAATGAAGCAGCATTTGAAAGGTGGGCACAGGGTGCCAGGGGGGCTGTTGAAGCTCTGTGTGTCATTTATCTGCTGGCCACCTAACTGTCAAGAGGCAGTAGAGGGGCTGGTCCAGCCCTTTCTGGAACTGCTCTTTCACTTTCTCTGACTCCTGGCCAGGCACATGCTTAGTTTCCTGATGAAGGTCAGTGTGCTTCCCCTGGAAGTTGTCCTAGTCGTGGAAGTAGCTTGAAGGCAGAATGAGACCAATGTGGGTTCTAGGCCATTTCCATGGGTTCTAGCTTGTCCTCACGGGTTCAAGTTCAGCTTTGCTCCCTCCATTTCATACCCATCTTTCCTTCCCACTGCCTTCCTTGCCAACCTCAGGCTCCAATATCAGACACAGATGCAACAACCTTCCATCGACTGTTTAACCAGATCCCACGACTGCATAAATGAAATCCAGATAACAAATCCTGGCGGCTCAGCTTCTCGGATGGAACCTCGATGAGACTCTAGGGTTGACAATTTGGTGGCCTTTCCACATCCTACCATTTTCTGAGACATTTGCACATTGACAAGATTGCCACAGAATGGAGGTCCAGGCGAATGGGATCTCTGTAGAAAGAAATAGATTCTAGCATGGAGCTGTACTCAGCTTTCAGGCCAGATAATTAGAAAATGACTAGTTCAATCACAGAAAGTGGTCATTCTTAGATAGTGCCTATGGTTATGATTCTTCCTTCTCTTTAAATGTCACTGAAATTGATTTTGACTAAACAGAATGATCTCGTACCACTGGATCATTTTCTTGTTTCCCTTTATCATAGTCACTTGTCCTGCCAGGTCCCACTCGGATGACTGGTGAAGAGCCCTTGGATCACTTGGCATGTGGGACTTGCAATATTTAAGGACAGTAACCCAAGTAATTAAACTTCCTGAGATAAACTAAGATGGAGAGACTGACGGCCCCAAATCCTCCGGAATTAACCTTTATATTGTGGCTGTAACTCTGTGCATTTAAACACTTTATACTTATCTTCATAAACTCCTCATGGAATTTATTTCAATAAATATTCTACTTGGTAACTCCTGCACCGTTTTTTCAATGATGACACAGAATGCTGCCGGCACACTGCTGTGTTTCAGGGCAGACTTATTGTTTGACCTCTTACCCATTTTTCTTGAACTACATTACCCAGAAGACAGAATTAAATGATCTTAGCAGAATCTGACAGCTTGTGAAGGCAAATTAGCCAATCTAGGGTCAGAAGGTACAAACCACCTAGGAACAGCTTTCAGCAGGTAAAGGTTTAGAGTTCAGAGGTGCGGCGGACACCGGCCCCAAGGAGACGGTGGCAGAGGGGAAACTGAACCTATAGACCAACCTGATGTGAATGCTGAGGGAGAGCAGGGACAGGAGGGGAAGGGAAAGTGCAGAACCAAGCTTTCAGCTAAAACAAGGATGGACGCTGACGAGTTTGATAGGCCAGGGCAGCCTTGTGTCTTGAGCCTCTCTCTCTGTCTCTTACACACACGCACATCTAAACATCGCCCTGCCCGAGCAGGCGATAAAAAGATGACACTGACCGCAACCCACACTGGCAGTCACTCACAAGCCACATCCCTCAAGCTTGACTGTCTCTGGGTACAAATCTCCTGTCCTTCACCAGGCAGCAGCCTCCTCCTGTGGATCCCAAGGGTACAGGTGGCTTGAAGAACTTTAATCACTCTCCAATTTAGACAGTGCAGTGATATCACCATGTTTAAAAGTAGCTGTGGTAGTCTGCACTCTTGGCCCCAACTCTTCACCCCTCTCTGCATCCATGCCCCTGTCGTAGCCTCATCATGAGAAGCGAGTTGCCCTGCACATGACTTCTTTGGAAAGGACAGTATGCCAGTTCCAAGCCTATGCCTGGGAGAGGACGTGAAGAACATGCCCGAGCAGCCCACTGGTCCAAGGAGGAGGAGAGGCCTGTGGAGCAGAGCCATCCAGCTGCCCAGCACCTGCAATAGGAGGCAGAACTGCCGCCGCCCAGCCGCCTGGCAGGGCCCGGCCACCTCGCCTCCCCAGCACAGTAACAACTGACTACATTTTGGCAGTGGTTTGTTACACAGCAATAGCTGACTGTCAGAATGCCAGGAATCGTTCATAAACCAAAAGCTATGCAGACCCCTCTCAATCAACCAGATGGAAGCGGAGCTCCTCCATTTGAGGCATGTTGTAGGTCCGTAGCCCCCCTTGTGCCCACTCATTATGACAGTGTCTGAGGCACCTCCACACACACCACAGTTTGAAAACTGTCACTCTAGCAGAAAGTGCAATAAACCAGAAAGCACAAATTCTGGGTTTGAATCCACCCCATGCCACTTAAACACCCGGCAAGTGTTTAAACGAGGCTTGCGGCCCGCCAGCCGCGAGTTTGACATGCTTGCCCATAGAGATTCAGTTCCTTCCTATGTGAGGTAAAAGGAAATAAGAATGCAAATGCTTGGTCAACCTACCTCTGAGATAGAGCAAATTAAAAATGTGTAAAATCACAGGACACACTGATATAAGTGTCATTAGGTATCATTGCCACCGTTACCACCACCACCCCCACTGGAATCACCCGCCTGGTGGGGCGGACTTGCCAGAGCTACTCCCTTCTCCGGAATTTGAGTCAGAAGTGTGGGGAGTTTGGGGGCTTGACAGAGGATATAGCTGGTTATTTTCAACCGTCCCTTCCAACCTCCCCACTGACTTCAAATGAAAAGTGGGACAGCACATAAGAGAATTACTTTCTACAATTTGATTTAGGTATATGACAAGTTATATATATATTTTAAAGTCTGCTTATCCCCTTGTGTGTTTTCTCATGTTCAAAGCAGCCGCAATGATCTATAATAGTCTGGGCTTCAATGAAACAAGAGAGATGCACACAGATGAAGGGCTACCAGCCTGGGTTCTTCTCAGCTGTCCAAGGCCTGTCTGTGCCAACAGGCACCAGAGCTTAGCAGACAAGACTAGGGCTTTGGTATCAACCAATCTGGGTTCGAGGTGGAGCTACTTAATAGCTGTGTGTCTATTGGTCCTTTCTTTAACCTCTGAGAACCCCAGTTTCCTCATCTGAACATGGTGGTTACATTATCTATGCATAGGACTTTTGGAAGGATTAACTGAAATAATGTCCACAAAATGATTAGCGCAGTTTCTGAGAACCTAATAAACAATGACTATTGTAATTATCGTTGGACGGTGGACCATTTCACGCCCATTATTGTGCCCTCAGAAGACCGTAATGATTTCTGTGACAGGACAGGCCTTCTCATTAAAAGCCTGGGCTTTGGAGATTAATAAATGAGGCTTAGAACCTGGCATCGCTGACACTCAGCCGCTAGGTGACCTTGAGCATGGTGCAGAACCTCTCGCCCCTGGAGTAGAAGTCAGGTCCCTGCCCTTGAAGCCGGGAGAGCCTCATAGGGGACATACATCAGGGGAGATGATCATAACCACCACCCCTGTGTGGCGTGAAATACAAGCCCAAGTGCTTGGGGAGCTAAGGAGGAGAGCAGCTAACTTAACTGCCACGGGGTGTGTTGGAGGGGATGATGTGCTGCTGCTGAGCAGCTAACTTAACTGCCACGGGGTGTGTTGGAGGGAGGGGATGATGTGCTGCTGCAGAGAGGGCCGCCCGGCCCATCTGTGGCTCTGATTGCACTCCCCCCGCCCCCCATCAACATGGTAAATGGCACCATCTGCCCAGTGTGACAAGTTTTATCGGAATAAACCTCCTACATTTTACAGCCATATTTCTCTGAGACCCAGAGCCCTGCCAGTGGATTCAGGCCCCTCAGAGGGATTAGACCAAAGACACAAATAGCATAGCAGCCAAGGAGGAGGGCAAAACTGAGAAGCTGGCAGGAAACTGACCCATCCGGCTCCTTGAATGTTTTTCATTAGAAACATCCTAGAGCTGGATTAACTACTGGGTCACTAGTTAAAGCTGCCAGGGCTTCCAGTTCTTATGGGCACAGAGTGATTTAAACAAAGGATCTAAATGCTCCTCTCAGGCTCCCTGGTTGAGTCCACACTGAATGGCTATTTGAAGCTACCTCGAGCCATGTACCCTCTCCCCCTAATACTACTGGCCACTCACATACGAATACCGTCCTCCCCAGATCTCTTGACCTATGGAGATGATAACCTCTGTTAGGAAAAGGTATTTTATCAAAACCCTGTTGGGTGGTGTCGTGAATAATACATAATGAACGGCACTTGGAATTTTTGAAGTCCTACTATGTTCTAGAAATGTTTATATCAAATTTATTGGGAAAATTGGTTAATAACATTATGCAAATTTTAGGTTAACAACTTCATGACATCTGTAAATTTTGTGTGCTCCCCACTCGAAGTCTAGTCTCCTTTGCACAGACCTTTTTATTTTTGTTTTTTAAAATATATTTTTATAGATCTCAGAGAGGAAGGGAGAGGGAGAGAGAGATAGAAACATCAACAATGAAAGTGAATCATTGATCAGCTGCCTCCTGCATGCCCCACACTGGGGACCAAGCCCACAACCCGGGCATGTGCCTTGACCAGGAATCGAACTGTGACCTCCTGGTTCATAGGTCGATGCTCAACCACTAAGCCATGCCAGCTGGGCTATTTTCACTTTTTTAAAAAAAATTCAATAGTCCTTTAACATGTTTATGTGGCTCTGTTATTCAAACTGTATTTCAAAAATGGGGACAGAATATATAACCCATCCTGGCTTCCCATTTGAGATTCTACTAGATTTTTAATCTGACAGTGGAAAATGATATAGAAACACTGTGAACTCCACGGGGAGGCATAGTTCTGTCACATTCATTAGCATTTCCTTCCACACGACATGGCCATTCACCAGTCACATTTGTTTCTGGTCATCCTGGAGGGAGAACAGCAAGAACATCATCCACTCCCGAGATGGTATCTGTCAGCACTTTAGTGCCTTTTTTCCATGTAAGGAGAGTTGGCTATAATTTACTTTAGCTAAAAAGAATCGATCTTTTTTTACAGTAACTGTGGGAAAGAAAACGTTACTCAGTGAAAGCAAAGGGAGGCAGGGTAGAAGGAGGAGAAGGCTTACAGACCATCATGACCCTAGGCCCTCCACCCAGGGAGGCAGGTTAGAAAGTCTTGAGAGTCAGGCAGAGGGTTGGACGTGATTTGGGGAACAATGAGAAAGCGTCAGTGGGTCTGCGTAGGCAAGTGACCTAGCAAAAGAAGAGCTTGAGGGCCTCGGTTGGTTAGTGTGTTTCATGGATTTGAGAAAGATAAAGGTTCAGACAAGCAGACAAGGCAGGTACATAGTGAACATGACTGGCTCTTCAAAAGATGAAGGCCTGGCAAAGTGCGGGCCATGCCTCCTGCCCCTCAGCCTCACATGCCCGTATGATAATTGCCAGGGGTGGGGAAACTTCTTTCTGCCAAGGGCCATTTGGATATTTATAACATCATTCGTGAGCCACACAAAATTACCAACTTAAAAATTAGCCTTCTCTATTTGGTCAAACATTTAATTAACTCACCCCTAATGCCTTGGCAAGGCCAGATCAAATGATTTTGTGGGCCTTATTCAGCCCACAGGCCAGACATTCCCCACCCTTGGTAGGCCGATGGATATAAAGGATCAGACAAAAAGTTCTTTTGCCCTAAATATTTCTGGTTTTAGTTACTGCAGATTCTACCTCCCCATACACCAAAGCAACAGGTTTTAAAGGCTTCCAGTAGAAATTCTGCACAGAAAATGACACAAGAAGACTGTACATGTTGAATAAAGCAGACACATTGGATCTACGTTCTGATTGTCAGTGAACTAACTGCTAAGTCCGGAGGGAAATGGAAAGAGAAAAGACACAGGAGAACAAAAGTGGCTGCCTCCTTCCTACAAGACCCATTAGACAGGACAGACTCCCTCCTAAGATAACCATTCTCTCCATTCCCCTCCTCTGTGTGTGTATGTGTATGCGTGTGTGTGTGTGTGTGTGTGTGTACAAGAATGTACATGTGGGAGGTGGAGGGGAAAGGGTGATGCAGCACACAGACCATAGTGTCCACAGTGAAAGAAGAGAGGCTGCTGTTTGCTGCCCAGAGCACTTGAAAATAAAAGGGTGTATATTTCCACAGATCCACAGTTGATTAGCAGGGTAATTTGGGGCAACATATTTTGTATTGTGTTAAGTCTTCTCATATATAAACCAGGGATGATGATAATACATTGCCAGCTGGTGAGGATTAAATAAAAACTTGTGGGCAAAGCAGCCAGTGAGGTCTGGAATACAGCAGGTCGCTCAGTGAAGGGTGACTGCTGTGTGCGTCTAAGCCAAAGACCTTTACAGTGACAGCAGCAACACTGACGATTAAGAAAGAACAGTTCACAGTGTTCTGCAAAAAATGGCACACATTCCATCTCAGAACATTTTACTTTTGGCCAGCAAACCCATTTTCTTGATACTTAGTGATAACACAGAATGTTGTAGTAAAAGGAACCTTGAGAGGGTCAAGGAAATGCTGGCCTGAGGTCTCATTCTCAAAGTACCTGCATGATATGGGGCAAGTCACTTCCCTCTCGTTCACTTCGCCCCTCATCCCAGGTCCTCTGCACAGGGCGTGGGTAGATGACAGCATGGGGAGATCAGCCAGGGAGGCAAGGGTCAACATATTTTTAAAGCACTTACGACAGTACCCGTTCCTTGTAAGGAACTAGATAAACTTCTTCACTTTATGAAGAAATAAATCATGCGTATGTTCAGAAAAGGAGAATAAACTGTATTGATTAACCTACTTCTGCCTTAGATCACATTTACTTTTTCTGTGTTGTCATCATTATCCCTTGGCTCTGTAATTGGATAAGACAAAGAGAGTAGGTTTACCGATCTCTGCATTATAATCCATCACATTTTAGAAGCCAATTCTTTTTATTACTTCTCATAATTACATCTTTGTTTTTGTGGGGTGTTTTTTTGTCCCAGCCCCCAAAGTGCTGTGTCTCTCAAGTTCTAGAATCAAAGTTCTAGAATCATGGTTTAAACACTGGGCAGTTCTATGATGGCTAGGGTAGAAGCGACATAATTTTTTTTTAATCTCCTGGAATCCCCACATATAAACAGAGCAAATAAGCAGAAAAATAAAAAAATTTCCAGATAACATTTTAAACAAACCTAGGTGACAAGAGAGCCCCACAAACACCAAAATAAAAGCAGGGAGGAATAAGCCACCAACAGCTCCATGATGAGCCGGCTCCAGCTCCTAGGGCAGGACCTCACACTGGATAGAAACTACAGGGAGAAAAATCAAAACTGAGCAAACACGAATAATAAGGATTAAAAAAAAAACAACTCAGAAAATACAAATAATAGCGGGGAAGGAAAAGAAAACCAAGAAATTTCACACAACAAGGTTGTTTTTGTTTAAAAAACAACTCTGCATGAGTAGAAGAAAGCTCTGTGAAGTCAGAAAAAGCTATCTGTAACTTTTCTAAAACCTCCGGAAAGTGAGTTAAAACACTGAGATCAAATTCCACACAATATTACTCTAAGAAAAGAAAAAGAGAAAACAAAATAATATCACATTTCCACAGACAATAAAAGAACACCAAGAAAAATAGGTTCAAAAATATCATATCACCATTGTAACATACAACTTCTAAATTTGCCAAAAGACACAGAAAATATACTAGACATCAAGAAACAAAAATAAATAGAAACTACAAAAAACAATTCAAAATGAGGGGACAAACCTTGAATTAGGAATTTTATAAATAAATACAATTAGAAGGAACTTATGAGTGAATTTTAAAGTGTAATATCTTAAGAAAAATAGAGGGAAATTGAATATTTTAAAAATCAAAAGAAGTGAAGAAAAATAAAAATGTTACAAGGAAAAATGAAAATTTTTGAAGATAAGTCAGATGCAATATAAGGATAAATGAAAACTCTGAAAAAAAAAAAAAGAACAAGGGAACATAACAAATACCAAAAAAGAACTTTAATGAAAAAAAAAACTTTTCTAAAATACAAAACATTAGAAGATATACATTAGTAAAATGTCAAGATTTTAAATAAAAACAAAAAATTCTTTGGGCTTTTAGGCAAAAAGAGAACATGACTTATAAGAGAATGAAAACTGGATTATGATCAGACTTTATAGCAATTATTTTATGCCAGAAGAAAATTGAGTGACATATTTAGGATACTCAAGGAAAAAATATATAAGCCAAAAATTTTGTTTCCAGCAAAACTAAATCATAACCCCTTCCTAAGGAATCTATACTAGAGAATGAGTTTCAGACAACCAAATGACTATAGAATCATTGACACAGAGATGGTGGTAAACATTATATAAATAAAATTAAGAATTAGTTTACATGAGGGTTAAATCAAAGAGCATATTTAATGTAGCATGTAATAACTGTTATCTAATAACAAAGATTAGTATAACTATAAAGTTTTAGGGGGAAATAAAATAGCGTATATACAAAAATGTTTAAACTTTTTAATAATTATAATTGGTGATTATAGTTATAATATTGTGTGTATAATGTGGAATAGAGCAAATGAGCAATTACAAAATATTCTAATCTAACATCCTCTATGCCCTTAAGAACCAAGATTCTTAAGATGGGAGAAGGGAGATACAGACACCATATCGAGGAGGTGAAGTAAAAACCCTGTAGTCCTGAATGGTAAATATCAGGATAAACCTGTGAAGTTTGTGTGTGTGTGTGTGTGTGTGTGTGTGTTAAAAAAGACACGTAGATATATTTCCTAGTTTCATTATGGAAAAGATGGGGGGAAAAGGACAAAGCCAGTAGCCATAAGTGCCCTTTGTGGTTTTAGTATCATTTTCCCATTAAAAGTGATGGATGTTTCTTGAAGAAATGGCTGATTCCTGATCTGGAGCCAAAAAAAAATAATAATAAAGTGTACAAGATGAACCTGGAACAAGAACGGAAGGAATCAGAGTACCAGAGTCGTATCCAAAGGAACCAGGAACCAAGTTGAAGAGGCTCCCACTAGCCAAAAAAAATGGGACCATTTGAGCCTTAATAAGGATAAGATTTGCCATTGTTTACCCTTCCAATATGTTTAAACCTCATAGCTCATACATAATTGTATATATTTTTAAATTGGTCATCTTCTAAACATGACAGGGAAGCAACTCACCATCTTGAAAACTAAGTAAACAGAAGGAAAGATGAGCATTTGATCTGCTTTTCATGCAGGAATTTATCAGTGAGTAGACATATAGTGATATAAATTTATTCTATATATATTATTCCAGATAATAAATAAAAACAAAATGACAGAATGTTGCCAATACATACCTCCTGATAGATCTAGGTATTGAGGACTTACAGTTGCTAACATGCAAAACCCATAAAACTAGACATCATGTGCCTGCCTCCTGATGAAAGAACTCAACACTACCTACAGTCTTGGCAAAAAGGATCCAGCTTGGGTGTAATAAATATCTATATCCAGCTGCCAAAATGCAGGAAATGCAGAAGAACGCGTTGAACTGCACCATGAGTATGCAATCAGCAAAATCTGCACTCTGGGAAGTTCCGACAAGTCAATCTAGGTTCTTCAACAGATAGATTGCATGGAAAAGAAGCAACAGTAGGGGGAATCTGTAGATTGGCAATGAAAAAGATTAAACCATAGTACCTGGGGATGTGCAATTCAATAATAAAACTATATATAAACAAAGAAGCAAATGGGTTGGTTTTTTGGGGTTTTTTTTGGGGGGGTGGGGTGGGTTGTGTGTGTGTGTGTGTGTGTAATTTTTTGAAAGAAGGAAGGGGCTGTGGCTGAGGTGGGTCAGCTCCTGAAGTGACTGGCAATGTTCTATTTCCTGACCCAGGTGGTAGTGTCAAAAATGTCCACCTTATCATAAATAGTTCACTAAGCCAGTGGTCCTCAAATCCAAACACTCGTGGGGTCCTGTAGAGGGGTCTGTTAAAGCAGAGGCTCCTCCTCCATAGTTCATGATTTAATAAGTCTCCATAGAAGCTCAAGCATGTGTATTTCTAGCAAGTTCTAAAACAATGCTGGTGCTACACCATACTTAAGAATCTTTGTTTTGTGTGGGTGTTTTTTGGTCTTTTTATTTTTTAATAGTTTAAGTAAATGATTTAATAAATGGGTGAATGGATGGATGGGTGAGTGGGTGGGTGGACTGGGTGGATTGGGTGGGTGAAAAGATAGGCAGACTCACAGAAAAGATAGACAGAACTAGGCTAAAAATTGTATCACTACCATAAGAAGACTGCCTTACCACTCATGGATTATATATCTAGTCTCTGTTCAGTGAGTGCTACATAACTTATTCATATTTTTGCTAGGATCCCACTGTGACCTCTGGATCTTTTTCTCCCAATCATTATCCGCGAGTTTCTCAATCTAAAGAAGAGTTGAGGTGTACTTGGCACCCATGTTAAAGACATTTTGCAATGGCTTCTTGATAAGGTTGGACACTGTTTTGTTTGTCCTCATAGGACATATATTTTATTTTTCTACAATCTTGTTTTCTTATTAAACACAAATTCACTCTATTGTATCTTCTGGCAGGACCTCTCTCTCTCTTGAAGACTGTTACGAGACTATTTAGAAAAGATAAATAAATCCTGGTCACGCAAATGATCAACTAAATATCTATACTAGTAGGCATATCTTATTGTCTCAACATTTATCCTTAGACCAAAATGAAAAGCAAAGGGCACCTGAGAGCAAGAGTAAAAACGTGGTGTTCAAATATCAGCAACTGGCTCAGCTGGTGTGGCTCACTGGTTGAGCGTTGACCCATGTACCAAGAGGTTGCCGGTTCGATTCCTGGTCTGGGCACAGGTGGGCTCCATCCCCACTGGGGGCTGTGCAGGAGGCAGCCAATCAATGATTCTCTCCCATCATTGATGTTTCTATCTCTCTCTCCCCCTTCCTCTCTGTCTAAAAACCAATGAAAACATATTTAAAAAAATGTATCAGAGACTGGGCTTCAGTCATTGACATTTTAGGAACATTTCCTGGAAAACAAAAGGCAGAAGTAGTAAATAAAGTAACAAGTGTTCTGAATATAAAAGAGAGAGAGAAAAAATAGAATTTTAAGAGCAATCAAACCTTGGTTATGCAAACAGCGAAGGGCACTCACAAGAGTTATCTAGCTAATAAATTCAATTCAACAACTGTTTCTATGCCTGCTGTGAGCAAGAACAAAAATGAATAGAACATGATCCTGGCCCTCAGGACATTAAAATTGAAAAAGAAAGCCCCACCACATTTTTAACTCTAAGACCAGGCAAAATGTGACTGGTGAGGTAAGAAAGGTATAAAAACGTTTTGCTTGGGTAAAAAGAGACAGATGTGATTTATTAGAAGCAGAAATACAGTTGGCCTGTCCTACTGGTGGAAAAGTCACCTCTGAGTTATAGCTGGGATGTCCAGAGAGGGCTTCGCACAGTCCTCATTTTCTCCTTTACTATTGACTGGCTGATGCCTGGCATTCAGTGCATGTGGTCTCATATGTAGTGCCAGGAGTTGATGCCTACAGGGCCAGTATAATAACACGAATAACCTGCCTGCCTTTTGTGTTCTAGTGCGGTGATTCTTAGACTGGGGACCATGGACACATTCCTAGACGTGTGAATTTTCTACTGATAAATGTCTGGGTGTTTCGATAAAATAATAATCTAAAAATATTTATACAGGCATAATCAGATACCTGTACTCAAAGTGGTCCTGGGCCAACAGTAGGAGCGTGATCACCTAAGAGCTTGTGTGAAATGCAGAATCCTGGGCCCCACCCCAGTCCTCCGGAACCAGGCTGCACTCTACCAAGCTCATCAGGTGATTCTTCTGCACACTAACATTTGAAAGGCTCTAAATCAGATCTTATAACCAAGCACTGTGAGGTGACTTCAGTGTTCATTTTTGTGCTTATAATCAACTTGACACTAAGAAGTGCCACGTTCATCATTGTAGGCTAAAGAGAAGCGAATAGAGAGGAACTTGATATCTTAATGATACTTGTATGTCAAACAAAGACCGGATAATGTCACAGTACACTGTGAAATGAGAGGGTTAGCAGTCATCTAAATGGAGAAAACTGCGGGAAAGCTAGGGCAACACAGGCCATGGTCATTTTGAGTGAGGATGTCATTTTAGTAAAAATAACATCATTTTTTCATGTTTGGTTAATGCTGTTATTTTCAAGAGTCTGAAGTTTTTCTTGCCTTTAATTTTCAAATGTGTTGTTAAAATTTCATTTTCAATTAAAAAAATGTTTACAGCTGCATAAAAGCTATAAGCAAGCATAACAAGTTTATACAGTAGGTCCTCAGGTTACGTCGGAGATCTGTTCCTACGGCGCGAGGTAACGCGATTTTTGCCATAAGTCGGAACCCACCTACATAAGCACCTACGTCACTCACATGGAGCACATGCACAGCAGTAATGAAGTGAAACAGTAAAAACAATTTAAAAGAAAGATAACAATTCCTGACCTTTACTTGTGGTGAATAAATAATAAAAAACATAAAGCACATATGTACATACATCGAAATGACGGAACTTTTTTTTTTATAAATACTGCAAATGGGAGATGGCGACATAACCACGAAACGACATTATGTCGAGTCTGATGTAACCTGAGGACTGCCTGTATATAGCTTTGTGTTTGTACATATTTAAATAACATTGTAGCAAAAATATAATCCACATCTATATTCACAAGACCACTTCCCTTTAAATGAGAAATATCACTCACACTTGGTAAAGGAAGGGATTCAGTTTTGACAGAGAAGAAAGGAAAAAGCATGAAAATACAGGATACCTGGGAATCCCCTACAGCACCACCTGAGGGGGGAGAGAGCAAACTAGGGAAGTGGTCTGTGGGAGGCAAAAGAAACATCTCTCCCACCTCTTATCTTTGCTTTGGGTGGCAGAGAGCATCAGCCCATTAGTAATATATCCAGGGCCTGAAAAGTCACTGCTGTTCCTCCCAAATCACTCTAATGTTGTTGCTGTTTTTGTTGATTTAAGAGAGAGAGGAAAGGAGAGGAAGAGAAAAATAGGAACATCAATGAGAGAGAAACATCAACATGGATGGCTGCCTTCTGCATGCCCCCTGCTGGAGATAGCCCTCAACCGGGGCATGTGCCTGACCAGGAAACGAACCTGCGACCTCTTGGGGCATGGGTCGACGCTCAACCACTAAGCCACATCGGCTGGGCCTTCCAACATCATTTGAAAACACAAAACAAAATTAAGATTAAAGGCTGCTCAATAAGTAATGGGAAATGTCTAAAATGATTAATAATGATGATAAGAAGAGGAGGAGGAGGAGGAGGAGGAGGAGGAGGAGGAGGAAGAATAATAACATAGCAATTACTATGTACCAGGCATTCTTTTAAGCACTTTACTTACATTAACTCATTTAACTCTATTAATAACCTACGACGAAGTCACTCCTTCAGCAGGTTGTAAAAATGGCCACACTACTTCACTCACTGGTGGAATCTGTGGCTTCACCCTTTGAACCTGCCTGGGCTCCAGGGCTTGCTGTGAGCCCTGAGGGGCTGCTGTGCCATTTGTGAGTCTTGCCTTCAAGCCTTGCATACTCTAGCCCACGCCTGAGAATCCTATCTGTACCCTGGGAACAAGTCCAAGCACATTCATCTCAATCTGAAAAAAAAAACAACACTTTCACAATTTGATTTTCTTTCCTCAGTGGGTACAGTATAATTATGATTTCCTGTAATATTTTTTTATTTAGGGGAAATGTTTCCTTCTACTATTATGTTTTCCCCGAAGTTGTTGTATGGACAAAATATATGAGACTATTTAGAAAAGGTAGAGAACAGGAAGGGGTAGAAGTTAGTTTGCCCATTGCTGATGTTGGGAGAAACGGAGACACAATGGAAAGTGTTAAAGAACTTGGCTAAAACTGCATAAAAGGTATTTAGTTGCATAGGTAGGATAGGAATTTCCCATCAAAACCATTAATTTGAAAATCATTTCAAAGTACTGAGGTTTTTTGACTTTTCTTCCTAAGTCAGTGGTTCTCAACCTTGGCTGCACATTAGAATCACCTGGGAGGAGGAAACCAAGATGGCGGCATAGGTAAACACCGGAGTTTGCTGCCTCGAACAACCACTTCAAAAATACAACTAAAAGACGGAACGGACATCACCCAGAACCACAGGAAGGCTGGCTGAGGAGAGATTCTTCAACTAGAAGGAAAGAGAACAGCATACCGAGGCTCAGAGGAGGCGCAGTGTGGAAAATACAAAGGTACGGAGGTGCGCGTGGAGCCGGCTGGTGGCTGAGGGCGCGGTTGTCGTTTTCAATCAGGAGGGAGTCTCAGACTCTGAGCTCCAGATCCGGGCGAGTCTCTAGGGACTCAGACTCAAACGGGAGAAGCGGGATTGTCTGGCATCAGTTGGAA
>NW_005357962.1:1199181-1202884 GCF_000412655.1 Myotis brandtii | reverse complement strand
ATAATAGAATCAGGGGCATAGAAAGGGAGTGGACTGACTATTTTTGGGGGGGAAAGGGGTGTGGGGGATTCGGGAAGAGACTGGACAATAATCGTGCACCTATGGATGAGGACAGTAGGGGGGGGGAGGGCGGAGGGTGGGGTGGGAACCAGGTGGAGGGGAGCTATGGGGGAAAAAAGAGGAACAACTGTAATAATCTGAACAATAAAGATTTAATTTTTTAAAAAAAGAAAATCAACTATCTATAAAAATTATTTTCCCAGCTGAGCATTTAGAATACCACCTATATGCTAAGCACTGTGCCAGGAGCAGGACTTCATCATCTAGTGCAGTGGTTCTCAACCTTGGCTGCACATTAGAATCACCTGGGAATCTTTTTAAAATCCTGATTTCTGGGCCTCATCCTCCGGAAATTCTGTTTCTTTGTTACTAATGTTGTGGCCCCACCCCATAACAAAGAAACATAATTTCCAGGGGATGAGGCCCAGAAATCAGGATTTTAAAAAGATTCCCAGGTGATTCTAATGTGCAGCCAAGGTTGAGAACCACTGTCCTAAGTGGTCCTTAAATACAGTGCCTGCCACACCTGACACTCATATCCACAGCCTGCAAGTGGAGATATTTCAAAAGGTGATTGTAGCTTGGAGCAGGGGAGGGGCCTGGCTTGCTGAGAGACATGTAAGGTTGTACAAGAGCTAAGAAAGGCTATTTCCTACTTCTTAACTAATGAAGCTTTCAGATTCTTCCTAAGATAGCAAGCCAAGTCTTTGGTTCTTCTTCTGATACTAAGGCAATCTTGTAGTCTGGATTTTCTGGAACATTTTCTATTTTAAATATTCCATTCCACTGTCAAAACATGGGCCTTTAGTCATGAACCCCAAATTTTAGGTTCAGAAAGTAATCCAGGGTTTCCAAGGCCTTGTGATTTCATAAATATGTAGACTTTTAGGGAGGGAAATACTAGATTTCCAAGGTTTAAAGCCAATAAAATATTTTAAAAATAATAAACAAGTTTTTTATAGTTAATTGTATTTCTACCACTGACTCATTGTATAATCTTGAGTCAATTATTTAACCTATCTGAGCCTCTATGTATTCATCAATAAAATAGGAGAGTAATCAATAACTTACCCTTAAGTTTGAAAGTGCTTACTATATAATAACTGACCCTGTAAGTGCTCGACAAAGTTAGCCATGACTACTACAATGATGACCACTACTATCACTTTCATAAAAAGGAATGAGTCCAGCCCGACCAGTGTAGCTTAGTGGTTGAACACTGACCTATGAACCAGGAGGTCATGGTTTGTTTCCCAGTCAAGGCACATGCCTGGGTTACAGGCTCGGTTCCCAGTGTGGGGCATGAAGGAAGCAGCCGATCAATGATTATCTCTCATCACTGATGTTTCTTCCTCTCTCTCCCTCTCCTTTCCTCTCTGAAATCAATAAAAATATTTTTTTTAAAGGAATGAGTCCAAAAACAAATAATCCTAGCTAAAAGCATAGGAAAAAGAGAAAGCTGTTTCCTCATAAGACCAATGACAGAGACATCTTAGTACATCTGACTCAACTTCTTTTCCTAGGCCACAGCAGCACCCAAAGAGAGCAACCCTAGACCTACTAAACCAATCAAGTGGAATGAAGGGTCTCCAAAGAAGGAAGAGAAAAATCAGTATTTCCTTTGGCAAACCAGCTGTGACAGGGACAGGATTTGGATGTGTGGGATGCAGACACCACCTCAAATCTTACCATTTTCTGGCCTTTGCCCACCTCTGCAGCATTTTGTATGTCCCTCTCCTGGACCCTTGGTTCAAGTCATACCCTCCACATCACTCAACTATTTAGCATGTCTCCTAGGTCCGTGGCCGGCAAACTGAGGCTCGAGAGCCGCATGCGGCTCTTTGGCCCCTTGAGTGTGGCTCTTCCTAAGCCTTAGGAGTACCCTAATTAAGTTAATAACAATGTACCTACCTATATAGTTTAAGTTTAAAAAATTTGGCTCTCAAAAGAAATTTCAATTGTTGTTCTGTTGATATTTGGCTCTGTTAACTAATGAGTTTGCCGACCACTGTCCTAGGTAAAACATCCTGTGGCTCTACTTGCATATCATACTGAGGCTCCTGCATCTGCTTCTATCATACACTTGCCACACTGCTATTATTAAATGTTTAAATCTATGTAATTTTCCTAGTTAAAGTTATCACAAATTCATCCTAAAATTATGCTTAATATAATAATTAATCATTTTAATTTATAATCTCACATCTAACACAATAATTATAAACATTTTTCTATGTTTTCTGCCCATCTTTTTTTTTATATGCATCTTTGTATAGTTTTGGTCACAGCGTACAATTGTTTCCATTCTTTTCAATTACTTGAGGATTTTTCCAAATCATTTCACAGTGTTCAAAATCATCATTTAATTTCCACATAACATTCCACCAAGGAAATGTTTTTAATTTACTTAAGTATGTCCCTACTGAGGGACATGCTGAGCATTCCTTATTTTGGGCTGTTATAAATAGAACCAAAATGAATAATTTCCATGCATATGGATTTTTCCATATTTTGAAAATATTTCCTAAAATCAGATTTCCAGAAGTTATATTATCAGATCAAAAGGAATAGGCACAGTGATGGCTTTGGATACATATTGTCAGATCATTTTTGACAAGAATATAGATGTTTCTTGTCATTAGTACCCATTTCTATCTCAGTCATTTTCTATTCAACTCATTGAATCTACTCTCAGCAAAGCAGCTCATCACTCACTCACTCTATCCACTGCCATTTCCCTGTTGTCTACAACCACCTCTAAAATATCTATTTTGTAGCAACATGAACTGTCCATAGACACCCAAAACATTTTACCTTGGTCCAGGATTCCCTCAGGTATACCTTGGGCTTCCCTTTCTCTCCAGGGAACTTCCTCATGGATGGGAAATATGCCTACAACTCAATGGACAAAAGTGTTTTAAATGAAAATATATTTGAAGTTCATGACAGTTCAATTTATACTTTGAATTATATGAAAATTATATACTTTTTAAATTATAAAATACTAGAGGCCCAATGCACGAAATTCATGTAAGAGTAGGCCTTCCTTCCCCTGGCTGCTGGCACCGGAGACCCAGGCTTCCCTCGAAGCCCCAGCTTTGTCTGGAAGTTCGTCCAGAAGGGCATCGGTCTAATTAGCATATTATGCTTTTATTATTATAGATTTTCTAATACCAGTAATATATGAGGACCCAATTCATTATAGTTTTGCCAGCATTAAGATCATTTTTTCTGTTTGTATTCTTGGGCATATACCAGAGGAAAAATGATATACTACCATGTGAAGTTTTTAAAATGTGATTCATTTTTTATATGTCTACCTGCCTCCAGTACTAAGTGTTTTGAGCATAGAAACTATCATATTTTTCCCTGTAGCATTGGCACTCAATAGTGGTTTGGCTGAGATTTTAAAGAGAGAGAGAGAGAAAGGTGAAAAAGAAAAGAACACAGGGGAAGAGAAGGAAAAGAGTAACAAAAAAACCAAAGGACATAGGAGAAGCTGGAGGAGAAGGAAAACAATCAACCAAGCATTTAGGGACTGTGCACTACAAGTAGGTGGCTTCAGAGGAAGATTCAAAAGCAGGATTAGGATTAAAGATATATGCATCCCTATGTTCATAGCAGCACAATTTACCATAGCAAA
>NW_005357962.1:1187359-1198606 GCF_000412655.1 Myotis brandtii | reverse complement strand
AAGAGACATATGTAATACTCTTTGTAATACTTTAAGCATTAAAACAAAAATAAAAAATTAAAAAAAGATATAACTAAATCCCTTTCACTATTAATTCCTCTTTTATATTCATGCAAGTAAAGGTTGTGGCTTCTGAGGGTCCATTAGTTGAGTACTTTAAACATTAGGCCCTGGCCAGGGTGGCTCAGTTGGTTGAGCATCCTCCCCTGCACCAAAGGGTCACCAGTGTGATTCCAATTCCAGGTCAGGGCACGTACTGGGCTGTGGGTTGGATCCCTGGTCAGGGCGCATATGGGAGGCTTGTTCCTCTCTCACATCAATGTTTCTCTCTCTCTCCCATCTCCCTTCTTCTTTCCCTAAAATCAATGAGAAAAAAACACACCACACATTAAGACCAACCCCCCAAATTTAACTTTCTTCAGAGCAGGCTGCTTACCAACAACAACAAAACAGATTTGACTTCAGCACAGTTATCTATGTGTTCTTCTATTCATGTCATGAATTAGCATTGTGGACAAGCAACAGAACAATGCTCCCAAGAACTAGATGTCTGAATCTGAGAGCTCATTTAAAAGCCCACAAAGCAGCCACGTAAAGAAAGTTATATTGTCCTGGAAACAAATCTGAAATATGTGTAACTCCCTCCACCTGTGCCTGAGCCACTTCCTGGCCATGTGACCTGGTACGTAAACTCTCAGTTTCTCATCTGCAAAATGAGGATAATAAAAGCTTCTATCTCACAGGGTGGTTGTGAGATTAATGAGTTAATATATGCTTCAAACAGTAATGTGTACTGTTCCCATAGTACATTCTCGACACAAAGGAAGCTATTATGGTCATTGTTAAATAAACCAACTAATGAAAAAACCATGCAATTCTAAGGGTTGCACGGAGGTCCTGATACCTCTTACAATGTGCACAATAAGAAAGAAGTCCATACTGAAGCTGTTCAAATAGCAGGTTTCCTTGGGCAGCCCTGTGGGTACTAGGTCTCTCTGCACTTAGCTATACAATAGCACATTTCATAGGCATTTTCTAGAATAATTAATCTCAGAACCAGGAAGTTAACCCAAATGAAAGAAGAGGGTGTAGGGTACAATTTTATAGGAGATGCAGAAAGGGAGGCTCATCCTCTGTCGGAAGGGAACACTCACTGCTTGGATAGAATCAATTACTGCTACCTGGGAATCGAGATCCAATTTTGCCAAATCTTCCAAATTTTCAAGAGATGCTAGAACTTTGGATGTTTATGGACATCCTCTTGATCATTAAATGTTGACAACTCTTTCAATTGTTTCTAAAAGGAGCCTGTGCAGGTCAATCAAAATACATCTGTGAGACAAATTTAGCTGAACTCTGACAGTCTGTGCTCCTTAAGCTTGAAGAAAAACAATGGCTCTAAACCGATATTCCCCAGAGGCCACACCTGCAGGAGAACCAATTGCCACTACGGGAAAGTGTAGAGCAGCAGTTCTCAACCTGTGGGTCGCGACCCCTTTGGGGGTCGAACGACCCTTTCACAGGGGTGGCCTAAATACATCCTGCATATCAGATATTTACATTATGATTCATAACAGTAGCAAAATTACAGTTATGAAGTAGCAACGAAAATAATTTTATGGTTGGGGGTCACCACAACATGAGGAACTGTATTAAAGGGTCGCAGCATTAGGAAGGTTGAGAACCACTGGTGTAGAGAGTATCAGTGTGCAGCCAATATCCAGGCACTGCACAGGTTCCAGGCGGTCAGGGCCAAGTGTGGTGAGTGCCCACCGCATATGCACACTCCTTAGCCACCTTTGCAGGACAGAGGAAAAGTAAGGACATGCGCTTACATCTGAGTGAAGAAGCCAGACATATGCAAATGAAATTACAGCAAATGTCAAGTTATACATGCTTGACACAACGCTCAATTGTGTGGTGCCCAGTGGATGCAAAATAGGGATTTGGGGGAAGAGGAGACTCCAAAGAAGACAGAGGTCCTGAGCCGGACCACAAGGATAGTGGAGCCTTTGGAGAATATAGAGGGGTATGCTCTGGGTCAGCGGTCGCCAACTGTAAGGTCTGAAAGGTTGGCGACCACTGCTCTAGGTAACAGGTGAAGAAGCAACAGCATTTTTTAAATAATATCAACAGATATTTATAATATCTCTCCTACCCTTGACAGTGGAAAAGTTTGTACGGTCCAGTTTGTTGTTTTTAGTGTTTGTTTCATTTGGGTCAGAGCAAGATATAAGCTACCTAACACAATTGCTATCAGTCATCATAAAAATGACCAAAATGTTGGCGAAGTTGACTATGTATTTCTACAAACCTTCCCCAAGCCTCTGTGCACTATGCTTTCTTGGCTAATGGCACCAGACTAAGAGGTAGTCCCTGCCCATCGGAAGCCACAATCCAATGAGGAAGTCGACAGTACAGATACAAGGTGACAGCACAGGGCTCAGGGCTATGGAGCATCCTGTCCACCCAGCCACCAGCTGGGCTGCATCTGGGGGTGAGTGGGAGTCTGATAGACAGAAAAGGGGGAGGGAGGGTGTTCCAGGTAGTAGCAGCAACATAGGCCAAGGCGTTAGAATGGTGAAAGCTAGTAGTTTGTAGCAGCAAAAATACCCACCCTCTTGTCCACCTCTTCGTTCTTGGTCTGTTTGCTAATTACCACCTTCCTGCATCTCACCAAGATGGAAATCTCCAAAGAACCCTAAAGATTCTTAAAACTTGCTCTGTGGTTGTCATTCAATCACATGAAATAGCAACAAAGATGGAAAAACAAGACTAATGTAAAGAGCCTATGTTATATTCAGATATATTTAACTATGTCTCTATAGTTTTGGCACAAAGAAAGACAATGCTGTTAATAAAATCAATTTTCCTCTCATTTATTTTGGAATAGAGTGTTCTCTGCTTGGCTTCCAACACAAGAGGAGATATTCAGATATAAAGAATATAACTGGCACATCAAAGCTCAGGGTTGGTTTTGAGTTAAGCTTAGAGTTGTCATATGCACTGTTTCATTTGCAATTATTAATATTAAAAGGATATTTTTTTAAGTTAGTGTTTACTTCTCTTTGCTCTGAAGGGGAAAATTTTAAAGGTATAAAGCTAAAGGTTTCAACTCTACTCACAGCTACCACTGTCATGGTTCAAAATGGCATGGAAAGGACGCTCTAGGGCAGTGGTCGGCAAACTGTGGCTCTCGAGCCACATGCGGCTCTTTGCCCCCTTGAGTGTGGCTCTTCCACAAAATACCACGTGCGGGCGCGCACATACAGTGCGATTGAAACTTCGTGGCCCATGCGCAGAAGTCGGTATTTTGTGGAAGAGCCACACTCAAGGGGCCAAAGAGCCGCATGTGGCTCACAAGCCGCAGTTTGCCCACCACTGCTCTAGGGTATAGGGTGGCAACCCTTAGCCACCCGAATGGATCCTGGGTCCATCACCTGCTACATGCAGCAGCAGCCTCACTTTTTTCTTCTCTTTATGACTGGTTTCTGATGGTCTTTGAATCCCCAAGGGGAGGGAAAAAAGGAGGTTGTGGCAGCTTGTCTCCAAGGATGGTCCCCAATGGACCATGCCTCCTGCATAGCCACTGGAAGGTGGATGCTCCATGACTTCCAAGGCCAGGCCTGAAGAAGCCTTGAAGCATCCATCTGGATTCCTTGGACTGTTGAGCTTCAGAATCCAGCTACCAGACGTGAGTCTCCCAGGCCACATGGAGAGGCCACGTGCAGGAGCCCAACCTGAGATCAACAACCAGCCACGTGAGCCATCTTGGATGTTCAGCCAAGCCAAGTTTTCCAATGATTCCTGGCCCAGTTGCCATTTGACAGCAAAAACATAAGTGACCCCACTGGGAATCTTCCAGCTGAGTCCAGTCAACCCAAAGAACTGGCATATTACATGGCAGACACAATCAGAAGATGAACACAAGGGAAGGGGAGGGGGAAGGGGAAGGGGAAGGAGAAGAAGAAGGAGAAGAAGAAGAAGATGAAGAAGAAGAAGAAGAAGAAGAAGAAGAAGAAGAAGAAGAGCGGGAGGAAAGGGATAAAGAAGAGGCTATAACTAAGGAACAGCTTTTTCTACCTGTGGCAACATGGTAAATTTTTTAGATTGAAATTTGTGGCCTAATTAAGTATATTTATTAATTACCTCCAACTTTTCCTGGTGACCACCTGAAGATAAGCAAGGCATAAAAGTATTCATTTTCTGAGAAAATATACAGAATTAACAAGTTCCATTTCATATGTCTAATCATTATTCTTAATCATCTTCAAGGTTCAGTTTTTAGCTGGGAAAAGCAAAGCAAAATCTTCTGAAACAAAGCAAAATTAGCTTATCTCCACTAACACCCTTTACACAAAACAGTCAATAACCAAATACATTGACATGGCAGTGCTCCAAGATTTACTTTTACCTTAGTTACTACCAAAATGATTTGGTATGCAAAACAAGACATACAAATAAAAGAAAACCCTTTTATTTTAACTATGGAGCTGGCATAACATTAGAAATGTAATGGTTTTTCATTTTCATGGTAATGGTTCTTTTTATATTTGACTAGAGGCCCGCTACACGAATTCTTGCACCAGTGGGGTCCCTCAGCCTGACCTGTGGGATCGGGCTGAAACTGGCTTATATAGGACTAGAGTCCTGGTACACAAATTTGTGAACGGTTAAGGTCCCTCAGCCTGGCTGGCGATCAGGGCCGCAGGAGGTCGGCCACCCTGATTGAGGCCATCGGGGGATGGGGGGAAAGGGGCTGCAGGAGGTTGGCTGGCTAGGGGGAGGAGCCGTGGGAGGTTGGCCGGCCAGCTGGGGGGAGGGGCTGTGTGAGGTTGGCTGTGGGAGTGCACTGACCATCAGGGGACAGCTCCTGTGTTGAGCATCTGCCCCTGGTGGTCAGTACGCCTCATAGCGACCGGTCGACCAGGGGTCCTGGATTGTGAGAGGTCACAGGCTAGGCCAAGGCACCCCACCGGTGGACAATCGGGGCCAGGGAGGGACATGGGAGGTTGTCCAGCCAGTGACCACGGGAGGGCTCCAGGGCATGTCCAGCCTGTCTAGCTCAGTCCCGAATCGTCCAGACTCCAGCAGCAAACTAACCTACCGGTCTTGAGCATCTGCCCCTGGTGGTCAGTACGCCTCATAGCGACCGGTCGACCAGGGGTCCTGGATTGTGAGAGGTCACAGGCTAGGCCAAGGCACCCCACCGGTGGACAATCGGGGCCAGGGAGGGACATGGGAGGTTGTCCAGCCAGTGACCACGGGAGGGCTCCAGGGCATGTCCAGCCTGTCTAGCTCAGTCCCGAATCGTCGCACAGGCCGGGCTGGGGGACCCTCCCTCCCTCCCCCTCCCCCCCGAGAGTGCACAAATTTTTGTGCACTGGGCCTCTAGTCATTAGCATATTACACTTTGATTGGTTGAACAGCTGACTGGATGACCAAACACTTAGCATATTAGGCTTTTATTATATAGGATACTTAATAGCAGAACACTCATGTGCAATGTATGATAGGCTACGCTTGGCAGTGAGTTGTCCTTTCAGCATCCTTTTCCTGTGTGCTCTTTGTTAATGACCTCCACTTCGTTTGAAACCTTAAAATGTCAGCTAAATACCCAACTTTCTGAGCTTTCCTTACAACTGGCACAGCCATGTGACACTGTTCCAGCCATTTAGAATTAAGAGCCAGTCTGCTGGGGAGTTCTGAAAAGCCTTTTGTTATCCTGATAAAGGGGGAGAGCTACAGCCAGCACCTCTACTTCACATCTCACTCCTGGAATATGGGCACGATGTCTGCAGTCGCAGCAGCAGCCCTTTTGCAACCATGAGGCAATAAGCATAAGGATGAATACGTTAAGAAGAGCAGAGCAGAAAGCCCAAGAGAAAGGGGTCTCTGGTGGCATTGCCAGGCAGCTGCCTGAAGCCTAGACACTGCCTAGCTCTTGCTTTGTCAGGTGAGAAAAACAAAACCTACTTGTTAAAACTGCCATTGGTTCAGCTTTCTCTTACCCACAGCCAAATGCATTTCTGCTTGATAGTGCTAAATTTTTCTTTAAAAACCTAATAAGCCCTTGTAAGAGTGAGTTCAATCATTAGCTGCTCAAATATAATTTTTCTTCAGAAAATAATATATGCTCTGATCCAAATGGTGGATGATGAGGTACATTTTGTCCACTTCAACCACTCGTTTAGATAAGTGACTTAGTCACACTGAGAACTTGCCCTTTAAATAACATTCTGCCACAGAGACTCAGACCATCAAAAAAAACATCAGATGAAAGAGCATTAGACTTTCAAAAGCACAGTGGTTAAGAGAAATAGAGTGATCTGTGGGAGGCTTCCCTCCCCCCGCCCCTTGCTTGTTCTGTAATAGCAGTAATATTCCTGCCTTTGGAATAGACTTGCAGAAACAACTGTTGTGGTTATCAAACAGCTCAGCTCTGCTTTCGCATTTAATCACCCACAAAACCCCATTTATTGTCTCGCTACTCCTCCATGGTTATCAGAATCCCATAATTAAGGCATAATGAAAGTAAACAGTGTCACGGAAAACTAGATATCTTTTAAAGGAGAGTAGTTAAGGCAAGACAGAATGTTCCCAAAGATAGCAATAGAGCCACGTGGACTTGCTGAGGAGTTCTGTTTGTGTGTGTTGGCGGTGGTGATTAAAAAGAAGAATCATCATCTAAGACTGTAAATGAAATGTTGAGGGAATAAATTGCTTTGACAGGTGGATAGTATATAAAATTGCAGAACGCATATTGAAATCAAGCAAGCTTACCAGTACAGCAACACCCTTACATAAATATCCCAAACCCCAAATAAAGGAAGGCTGTTAATCTCTGAAAAGCTCAAGTGAGGGTGACCAACAGCTTTTCAACATGTTGTCTTCCCTCTAAGATTTATTTTTACCTTTACTACCAAAATGATTTGGTATGCAAAACAAGGCATACACAAAGATAAGAAAACCCTTTATTTAAAAAGCCCAAAGATATTACAGGTAACTGGGATGTGCCAGGCACTGCAGCTAGGAGGTACATTTAGATATGAGATTCCTGGTAGCTAAGGCAGAAAGGAAAACTCCACTGCTTCTATCCTTAGCTAAAAGGAAGCACATAGATCAATAGGAGGATAGTTTTTCCTGGCAGGGATCCTTTTGGTAGTTTATGATGCAAGAAATATTAAAGCTCACTGTCTCTCAATAGCCATTATCTTTTTGTCATGGTGCACAACACAATTTATTGTTCTATTTTTTATTTTATTAATCCTTACCTGAGTATATTTTTCCCATTGCTTTTTAGAGATTGGAAGGGATGGAGGGATGAGGAGAGAGAGAGAGAGAGAGAGAGAGAGAGAGAGAGAGAGAAAACATTGATGTGAAAGAGACATATCGATTGGTTGCCACAGGCACATGCCCTGACTGGGGCAGGGATGAACCTACAACCAGGTACCTGCCCTTGATCAGGAATTGAAATAGGTGTAACCACTTAGATACACTGGCCAGGGTTGTTCTATTTGTAATGATAAATCTGTATAGTACATATATATCTTTAATTACTTCTCTAGTATATGTCTTCCCAAATAGACAGTAAGTCCCATGATAAGGGGGGGATTGTTTCTGTTTTGTTTACCTCCAGAGCCTGGCTCAGTTTCTGACCCATTTTAGGTGCTCAATATTTAATGAATGAATAAATAAACTGTTTTATCAAAGATAAAATGTGACACCCAGAAACCCCCTCTCCCCAAACCCCAAAGAAGAATGCTTGCACATGTGCATAAACTGATGCATTAAATATAACTGCTCAGCATGTTTTCCATGACCATAGCAACAAAAAAAAGAAAAAGAACTCTAAATGTCCATCAACAAGAAAGTGGATTCACACAATGGAATCTGATGGAAAAATTAAAATAAATAAATTGGAGCAATGTAAATAAAAAAATGTTATGTGGAAAAAAGCAAACTATAGAACAAGGCTTATAGAATAACACTCATGTCATCTTAAAATATGCAAAACAACCCTATATATAGTTGTGTCAAAGTACATATAGGACAAAAACATCAAGTTTAAGATTTTGGTTATCTTTGGAGAGAGAAAGAGAACAGGATTAAGAAGGATACACATGGGGCTTCAAATTTATCTGTAATGTTCTGCTTCTAAGACTGAATGGTGGTTATATTGGTCACACACCACACACACACACGCTTTTGTATGCTTGGAGTATCTACATATATAAAAGCTTAAGCGACCAAACTGAACAACTGGTCGACCGGTTGCTATGAGGCGTACTGACCACCAGGGGCAGATGCTCAACACAGGAGCTGTCCCCTGGTGGTCAGTGCACTCCCACAGCCAACCTCACACAGCCCCTCCCCCCAGCTGGCTGGCCAACCTCCCATGGCTCCTCCCCCCAGCCAGCCAACCTCCTGCAGCCCCTTTCCCCCCACCCCACATGGCCAGCCGGCCCGATGGCCTCAATCGGGGTGGCCAACCTCCTGCGGTCCTGATCGCCAGCCAGGCTGAGGGACCTCAACCGTGCACAAATTCGTGCACCAGGACTCTAGTCCTATATAATAAAAGCCTAATATGCTAAGTGTTCAGTCATCCAGTTGGCCGGTCAACCAACCAAAGGGTAATATGCTAATGATATGCTAAGGCCACTCAACCACTCACTAATGACGTGCACTGACCCCCAGGGGGCAGACAGTCAACCAGTCAACCAGTTGCTATGATGTGCACTGTCCACCAGGGGGCAGATGCTCCAACTGGTAGGTTAGCTTGCTGCTGGGGTCCAGCCCATCAGGACTGAGCAAGATGGGCCAGACATGCCCTGGAGCCCTCCTGCTGTCCCTCCCCAGCTGGCCAACCTCCCGAGTCTCTCGCCGGCCCCAATCATGCACCAGTGGGGTCCCTCGGCCTGGCCTGCACCCTCTCACAATCTGGGACCCCTTGGGGGATGTCAGAGAGCTGGTTTCAGCCCAATCCCACAGGCCAGGCCAAGGGACCCCAATGGTGCATGAATTCGTGCACTGGGCCTCTAGTTTCATAAGAAAAGAAAACAAGGAAAGGAGAAACTTATGGAGATGTGATGACTAAGTATGTGTCATATGTCATCTGGGTGGGAACAGAAAAGGGACATCAGGTTAAAAACAAGGAACTAGGGGGAAATATAGATTTTAGTTAATATATCAATATTGGCTCATCAGTTGTAACAAATGCTCTAGTCTAATATAAAATGTTAATAATAGGGGAAACTGGATGTAGGGTATATGGAAATTCTCTAAACTCTCTTCATAATCTATATATATATAATCCTAAGCAACCATTAGGGTGGAACGACCGGAACGACTGGTCGCTATGACGCACACTGAACAGGCAGACAGGCGAGCGGTTAGGAGCAATCAGGCAGGCAGGCAGGCGAGCGATTAGGAGCGAGCAGGCAGGTGAGTGGTTAGGAGTGGTCCCGGATTGTGAGAGGGATGTCTGACTGCCAGATATCCGACTGGCAGCAGTCAGACATCCTAAACCAGCAGTCAGACATCCCCTGAGGGGTCCCAGATTGCAAGAGGGTCTGGCTGAGGGATCCCAACCCCCTGCGGGTGCACGAATTTCATGCACTGGGCCTCTAGTTTTTCTATAAATCCAAAACCATTCTAATAGGTCTATTTTAAAAAGTAAACAACATAAAAACATTCTTCCAGGGGACCTTTCTTATAGCAATCTTTCATAAAAGGCATAAGCTGCAACTAACTACCAGGCTTAGCAAAGCCCTTTTTATAGGAAGCTAATACGATCCGAGTGTGTTGGTTTTTGATGATCTTACTTATAGAAAACAATTTAGAGAATAGTCAGTTAATGCAACCCCTGGATTGCTGTATTTCCCTCAAATACCAGATGGCTCCAGTTTGCCTTCTGTAAGAGCTGGAGAGCAGTCCAATGTGGTCTTGTTCCCATGAAGTGAGGACATCTGAGAACATAGGCCTACGGCAAACCACTAATTAACCGGCTTGGCTTCCTTCCACTCCCCACTTCTCTCCTTGCAGCTTCTCTGTCCTGCTCGCTTGGGCCATGTTTATAGTCAAGTGCAGCCAAACTATTTACATCCTCTTTAAAGTAAAACAGAGTAAAAAAGATTCTGCAACAGATATGAGTGTACCACATGGATTCCAATATGTTTAAAAGGGATTGCATTCCCAAAGCTGACCTCCATGAAGATGAAAGTCACAGAAATGTAGAGCCAGAAAGAAGCATGTGGAGCCCAGCTCCTGCGGCCTCCTTCCTTCCTTAAGGACAAGTTCAGCAGGGTCAGGGGAGGTGAAGTCATCTGGTCAAGGTCCACTCACTCCACAGTGCTCCTCAAAATCTAATGGTACCTAATGGCCTCCTGGTGTGAACAAAGGGAAAATGTGACCTCATCAGTGACCAGAGCTCCTCTTAGGGAGGGAAAACCTAAGCCTCGCTGCTGACAGCAAAGGGTCTGAGCTAGGGGGCAGCCAGTCCACCAGGGGGAATGGCCCAAAGGCTGTGCTTGACAGCAGGCAAGGGAGAGGGAGCCCAAGCCATGGTAAGGGCAGAGTGAGTCCCTGGGGAAGTGGCCAGTGGAAAGTCCCCTCCTTGGGCCAGGGGGGCTGGAGGGCCTGTTAAAACTGGCATTGCTGGTCCCACCCTCCCTCCCCTGTCTTTAGTGAAGTCTGCCACACTCCCAAATGCTCGGTAAGAGGAGTCTGTTTAGTGAAAATTACTGAAGTAGGACTTCTGGGCTCAGAGACAGAGACAGAGAGAGAGAGAGAGAGAGAGAGAGAGAGAGAGAGAGAGAAAGGCCCCTGGAAATGGGAGGTATTGGGAAGAGAGAGGACTTTCACAGAGTGTGGCAGTGGATGCATAAGCCAATCCTACAAAGATTTCAAGGGCAGTGATAAAAATACCCCCGCAAAGTCAGGTGGGGTCTGGCTAATGCTCCATTCCACCGAGTTCACTAGTCTGGAGGTCTCCAAAAAGAGAACTTTTCCATTCAACCTTCCTAGGAAGAGCTGCTTTTTCAACTGGCCCATGTGTGGATTTGGTCATTTAAAGAGAGCTGCCTGTAAAAAAAAATGTAACTTTGCCAACAAAGACCCACAGTATAAAGGGAGTATGAAGGCACCAAAAGAAAAGGGATTCCGGGATTGAAGCCCTTTCAAGCTTGTGTGTGTGTGTGTGTGTGTGCGTGTGTGTGTGTGTGTGTAGTGAGAAAAAAGAGGGCTCCC